>NW_007728328.1:28029-29099 GCF_000696425.1 Galeopterus variegatus
GGAAAACAAAATTCAAAGTGTCAACACCGCACCTCCCTGTCCTCTGTAAGAAAAAAGGAAAATGTAAATGGCACTGAATTGGAGTCAAATGGTTCTGTCTGGGCAGAAATCTGTGTGAGCAAACATTGCTGCTGTCACTGGCTGTGTCAATGTAAGACATTATATGTATTACCTGATTTTGGCATCACTGTGTCATAAGCTACTCCTGAATTAAGGAAAAGGTGCTGGTCAAAGGGGAAGATTGTGTTAACAATTCAACTCATCCTCTCTGCACTCCCGGCCCTCAGTCTGTTCCTCCACCAGACAGGACTCCTTCCCGTCCAGCCAGTGGCTCATGTGACAACCCTGAGTCATCCTTGCCACTCTCTCACCCTCACTTCCAATCAACCACCTGGTCAAGTTGATTCTATCTCCAAATATATCTCAGATCTAGCCTTTTCCTCCTCTTCTTCCCACCCGCTGTCAACACCCTCATGAAGGTACCACCATCTCTTGCTGGACTCCCACAACAACATTCCCATGGACTCCTTGCCACCAAGCTTTCCCTACTCAAATCCTTTTTTTTTCATGCAGCAGCTATTGAGATCTTGTATATAAGCCAATCTGATCATGCTGCCAACACTCCAGTAGATTCCCACTGGTTGTAATAATCAAGTTCAAAGTCCTTAGCAATAACCCACAGGCCCCACATGATTAGGTTCATCTCCCACACATTCCTCTGCCTCTCCCCAGATCTGCTGCAGCATTTCAACCACACTGATCTTTTCTTTGTTTCTTAAAGAAACCAAGCTTCTCCTTGCTGTTCCTTCTATTGGGAACTCTTTTTACCCAAACTTCCCCTGGCACATGCCCACTCATCTTTCAGGCTCAACGCAAATGTCACTTCCTCAGAGAGGCTTTGTTGACCCTTCACATCACGTTAGCTACTCCCTATCTGTCCTTCTCAGTTTTGGCTTCAAAGGAAACAAATAAGTCATTCATTTATGGGTGGCAGAGAGTAAGACAAAGCCTGAAAAACACAGCAGGATAGAAGTTGGGAAGCAAGATGCCACATGAAGCCTTAGAGATTC
>NW_007728328.1:29834-34013 GCF_000696425.1 Galeopterus variegatus
GGGACAGTGCCCTCCTCTCCTGCGGCCATTACTCCCTACCCAACAGAGTCCTTTACATCTCCCGGTCTTCTCTAATGTCACCCTGGAGGTTTTCCTCCTGTTTTTAATAAAGCAGACTAGGTCCCTTCAAGTGGCTACTGGGGTGCAAATGTCCTCACAGAATGAGAATAAGAGGATGCAATAACTTATATGGTCCTTAAATACAGAGAGAGGGGCCAGACCATAGCACACGCATGACCTATGCAGAGGAGTGGCTTTTTTACTCACTGCTGAGGGGGCTATAAAGGGAGGGAGAAAAAAAAAAAGAAAAGAAAGCATGTGAAGTTGCAAGTCTGTGTCCGTGGTGCTGGTTTACCTGGTCCTACTCTTAGGCCTCATCCGCACTGTCCATTGCAATGTCCACCTCCTCCGTGTCAGCAGCTCGGGACAAGATGTCAGCCATCAGCGCCTCCTCCAGCTTCTTACGCACTTGGTGTACTCGCTCCTCCTGTTTCCTTTTTAAAAGCAGAATAAAAGTCACTGAAAATCTGGCAGGTGATGAAAATATGAAGCTGCTACAAAAATTCAAAATTACTTCAAAATCATTAAATCCCTGAAAAAATATGCTTCCTTCGCTTTGGACTTTGTGAAGGATGCTTCCACACTCACTCACCAAATCACACCAATGAGCCTTACACCGAGAAGCGGGGTGCTCACCCAGGAAGTTATCCCTCATCGCACAGAGAATTCTGGAGGGAGTAGGTCTACTTCAGTGGCCGCTTCCTCAACTTTAAGAATTTCAAGTAGGTGGAGATTTGGGTTTATTTCTATAAAGGATAATTAACAAAACATATTGGAAGCAGAAAGGGGAGGTAACAAGGAAAATGAAGGAAAGGGACTTGTTCGACAGAGCGCCGAGAAAGACAAAGGAAGCAGAGGCAAGATGAGTGGGATCTGATTTGGCACAGCGGCTGCGTTAGGAGAGAGTGCTCTCCTGGGCTCCCAGGGCTGCGCACACGCAGGGCCGCGTACTGGGGACAGAAACTGGAAAGTGTTTCTTCAACTGAGACGAGCTGGGGAGGTTAAGAACATACCATGAATTTTTCTGTGTCTTGGTGATTGTAAAGGGACCTCAAAAGTGAGAGTTAATAAGTCCAAGTCATTAAAGAAATAAAAGGCTCTGAACCATTAGATGGAGATCAAAGGACCAAAGCACAGGAGAAAGGCTATTCATACGTACTTTATCTTAAAGAAGCAGAAAAAAAATTGAGAGTACCTCCCTGAGAGGGCGAGAGAGAAATCCCTAAAACACGTCTAGTGAGCAAAGCAAGGTAAATAGAAGTCTACGTCCAGAACCAAACAAAGATGCAAAGACTGAAAAAATGCAAGAGAAGAGAGAAGACTGGTGAGCAAAGGCCCGAGTGAGCACAAGCAGTGGAGAGAGGCGAAGGCAGAGGTGGGAGGGTCCGCCTTGGATGGAAAGCACAATGGCAGGAGATGGAGCAGCCCAGTGATGAGCGAGAGACGCAAGGAGGAATATACCCTGCTGAGGGAAAAAAAGTGACTTCTCGATCAATAACTGAGGAAGACGAATTGCAGCACTGCCCAAACCTGGGACAGCAGAAAGGTGGAGGGTCAATGTTACAGACGGTTCCAGTAAGATGGTTCACTAAGCATTCAGTCCTTGAGGCTCAATCAGCTCTACAGTTACATTTACCCTACTCTAGACGACACTTTCTTGATCGAATAAGACAATGTCCAAGGGTATGAAGTAACATATACTGTGTAGCCACAAAAACAGACGGTTCCAGTAAGATGGTTCACTAAGCATTCAGTCCTTGAGGCTCAATCAGCTCTACAGTTACATTTACCCTACTCTAGACGACACTCTCTTGATCGAATAAGACAATGTCCAAGGGTATGAAGTAACATATACTGTGTAGCCACAAAAACTTTAGTTACCTTTATTAAACTCTAAAAACCACACAAAGAGTTAAAAGGTACCGACTTCCAATTTTTAAACGAGTTTTAAAAAAGAGGGAGGCTGTCAGGGAGTCTGTCAGAGCTCTGTGGCCTCTGTCACATTAAAAGAAACTAGAGTTCAACAGATTTTTCACGTAATGGAGCAAAGTCAGGAAGAACACATTTGTTTATTTCTTATATGGTTAGTCTTGCTTCTGGCTCATTGACTCAAAGTTTACGACAAGTGGTGTATCCGTCCCACTGGCAATCTCTCGCACCTAATAACAGAGTACAAGGATCTGCACAGCTGCCTGAGGGAAACCTTATCAGGAAAACAGAAAATGGAGCAAATGGCCATTCTGAATAGAGAAGTGTATCTTAAACTCTAACATTTGCCATTGATTTTCTTTTATCTTGAGCAATACTTGCCACATTTTTGAAAGCTGAAATTAGCATTTGCCCACTGTAGTTGGCAGAATTCTAGACAGTCCCCAAAAGTCCCCCTCCCTCACCCTCACTCCTATACATGAGTACACTTCTTATATAATCCTCTCCCCTTAAAAGTGGGCAGAACTTGTGAGTATAATGGGACGTCACTCCAATTAGGTAACGAATTACCTGGCCTTGATTTAATTGAAAAAGATTATTGTAGTGGGCCTGACCTTACTAGAACAGCCCTTAACGGGGTGGGGCCCTTCCTGAATGAAGCATGAAAGGACATATGTAGGGGGCCAAGTGGCAAGGAACTGCAGGCAGCCATGAGGATCTGAGAGTGGCCCCTGTCCCACTGCCACCAAGAGAACAAGAGCCTCAGCCGTATACCCACAAGGGATGAATTCTGCAACAACCACATGAGCTTGAAAGAGAAACCCAAGCTCCAGAAGGGAATGGAGTCTGGCTGACACTGATTTTAGCCTTATAAGACCCAAACAGAGAACTCAGTCATGCTTGACCTGCAGACTCCCAGAACTGTGAGCTAATAAACGAGTGCCATTTTAAGCTGCCAAGTTTGTGAGAATTTGTTATGAGATATTAGGAGACAAAAACACCTAAGGATGAAAATATTACCAAATATGCTCAAAAGATATATATTTAATGTTGAGATCTTTAGTTGGAGGATTAATATAAAGAGAATATTGGCTACACAATTAGAGAAAGAGTAACAATTCCATCTGAAGAATTTATTGTGAAGACGTATTAATTTGACAAGGAATGTTTGCTTAATAATTTCTGTTATGACAATTAAATCAAATGAGCAATTTGTTAAACAAAAATACCTGGAAAAGAAATAATTCAGATTTGGCTTTGAGATAGTTTCCTCTACTATCAAAAGATTTGGTGCTGAAGCTATCACCATTCCCATGCTATCTTAGAGAACCTCAGTGAATACCCAAAATGACCCAGCTGAATCCCCGCTGATTAACTCGGTACTCATTCCAAGATGAAAAATAACTTGTCTCCCAAGTAATAGTCTTTCTCAAGGGTAAGAACAATTCAAAGAGCAGGCTGATTACTCTCCTTGATTTTTGCTGATTAACTCGGTACTCATTCCAAGATGAAAAATAACTTGTCTCCCAAGTAATAATAGTCTTTCTCAAGGGTAAGAACAATTCAAAGAGCAGGCTGATTACTCTCCTTGATTTTACATTTTATTTTGTTTTTCTTAAAAAATAAAGTTGATCATAAATTCCATGCCATCAAGGCATATAAATACAACTTTGATCCACTTTATATCTTTGCAACAGGAATTACTTAAAAACCCAAGAAGGGCTTTCCAATTAAAAACCTAGCTAGACTCATGCATTTAAAAATATTTTCATGTCAACTTTTTATGAATTTAGAAAAACCAAAATACAAATTTAAAACCTGTAAGATTCAAAAGGGCCACCTGATGGTTCTGTCTAGGAATAATACTCCAGTAGAATTTTGATTTACCTTCAGAGGACAAAAAGAGTGAAGTATATGCACTGTCCTATTTTTAAAGAAAATTCAGTATACTTATAGCATCATTATAAAGCAATGATACAGAGGTGATAAATCTCATGTAAGAATTTCTTTGTGGTCTATCTAGAATAGTTTTGCTTTTCCTGAGCAATCATTCGCTTCTACTTTCTGGGTACTATCAATCTGAGCTCGATGTTTTTCTTTTACTACTCTCTTCTAAAAACCTAATTTGTGGCACAGCCTCAGAAAGAGTAAACGATGGTAACAGATGCAGTGGTGTCCTAGCTCACTCAC
>NW_007728328.1:34468-92235 GCF_000696425.1 Galeopterus variegatus
GGCACAGCCTCAGAAAGAGTAAACGATGGTAACAGATGCAGTGGTGTCCTAGCTCACTCACACTCTATTTCATTGCTTTATCCTCTGTTTCGTCCTTCTCACTTGTTCCTCATCTTGCTGTACCGTGAGAGAGAGAGAGAGTGTGTGTGTCTTCAGGGCTGCCGTAATTCTTTACTTAAAACAAGAGCTCTATTTCATTGCTTTATCCTCTGTTTCGTCCTTCTCACTTGTTCCTCATCTTGCTGTACTGTGAGAGAGAGAGAGAGTGTGTGTGTCTTCAGGGCTGCCGTAATTCTTTACTTAAAACAAGATGAAGTAGAGATAAATAAATCCCTAAACTGAGCTTAAGTGAGGTAAACATGATCAAGATAACCAAACCGAACTTTACGAACACAACTGAGGGCTGGTGGGTTAGTGCAGTTGGTTAGAGCGCAGTGTTGTAACACCAACATCAAGAGTTTGTATCCCCATACGAGTCAGCCACAAAAAATAAAAATAAATAAGAAATTAAAATAATGGGCTGACTGGTTAGCTCAGTTAGTGAGAATGTAATGTTGATTACACCAAGATCAAAGGTTCAGATCCCCATACCGGGCAGTGTAAAAAAAAAAAACAGAAAAAACTGAGCTTAAAGCAGTATGACTACCATCTGCTTTAAACAGAGATGAAAAAGACAGAGAATAACAAATGCTGGTGAGGATGGAGAGAAAGGGGAACCCTCCTACACTATTGGTGGGACTGTCAATTAGTGCAGACATTATGGAGAACAGTATGGAGGTTCCTCAAACAACTACGGACAGAAATGGCATATGATCCAGAATCTCACCCAAGGAATGGAAACCATCATGTTGAAGGGATACCTGCACTCATGTGTTCATTGCAGCTGTATTTACAATAGCCAAGAGTTGGAACCAACCTAAATGTCCATCAATTGACAAATGAATAAAGAAACTGTGGTATATATACACAATGAAATACTACTGTGCCATAAAAAAGAATGAAATCATGCCGTTCACAGCAACATGGATGAGCTTAGAGAAAAATTATGTTAAGTGAAATAAGCCAGGCACAGAAAGAGAAAAACTGCACATCCTCACTCATAAGTGTGAGCTAAAAAAATACTCAAATTTTTAAAAAGAAATAAAGATATAACAATCACAATAATACATTGAACTTTCAAAAAGAGTGAACAGAACTGAGTCTACTAGAGGTGGGAAAGGGGAAAGGAGAAAATTGGTAAAGGGCCACAAAAACTGATTACATTGTGTAATGTTGAAGATACTAATTATCCTGATTTGAGCATCACATATTACACAGAGGCATTGATATTCAATGCTGTACCCCACAGATATATACAATCAACTATGTTTCAATTAAAAATAAAAATAAGGAGAGACTGACTTACAGACAAATCAATGCAAAAACAATCATAAAAGGTATGACTGAGTGAAAAGGGTTCTTTAGAGCACAAAGTCAAAACCCCAAACTGCAAGTCACTGCAAAAATGATGCATAGGAAATTGATGATAACTTTTATATACAGCTTTGATACCTTTTTCAAGCATGTATTTGTTATAAAGGTTTTTTTTATCACCTGGTATCAGTTTCAGAAAAGCTTTGTTTATATATATATATATATACATACACACACACATATATATATATATATATATATACACACACACACACACACACACACACATATATATATANGTTTTTTTTTTTATCACCTGCTATCAGTTTCAGAAAAGCTTTGTTTATATATATATATATATATACATACACACACACACATATATATATATACACACACACACACACACACACACACACATATATATATATACTTTCTGATTGATTCATCACTTGCTATATGTGCCACTGAACCTAATGAGCAGTATAAAATTTATCCAAATATAAAAGCCAAGTTTTTGAAGTTATGTTTAACTGCCTTACCTAATGTCTTCATCCGTGACAATGAAAGCTTTGCAGAGGGGTTGAGATGTGTTAAGCCAAACAGCAGGGTTCTTTTCCACAGCAGGGGAGACTTGCCCTGTGATTGGTGCAGAGCTTGTATGTAAAGCACTGGCAACAGCAGATAAAAGAGTCTCATCATTGCTACCTGGACCAACTCCTGCAATTAGAAATAAGTACCAGTTAAAGAAAATTTCTTGATATGCCAAATAAGCAAATCTTACATGACCTAAAACAGCTTATATTTTTATATGCATTTGGGATAATATATTTAAAGCTGACACAAGGCAAAGCAGCAAAGGATAATACTATACATTCACTTAATAGATATTATACACTAAAGAATTCACATTAAAGAAATAGTAACAAGATAGCATTTTAATAAAACTTTAACATAACTTTAAAATACATTTTCCAAGGTACTAAACTTTTGAACAGTTGGTTACATTTCCTCAAGCAAGGTCAATTATTTTAATGATCTAAGTCCCTTGTAAAGTCATTATACTCAAGTATCCCTATTAATGTGTATCCCTAGAGTCCTGGAATAGTTTCTTCTTGTAGCTTTTAACATTAATTTCTAGCAGTATCTCAATGCTTATCTTCTTTATTTCAGGACTTCAAAGGAAAAGTCAATGTATGCATACTGTACCTGAAGTTTTAACAGCTTTTTCAAATACCTAACAAAATATCCAAATTCACAGTATTAATCATTGTACACTTTGACTAGTTGTAGAAGACTGGCACCACAGTCACATTTAAATGCATTGCTTAAAGTCCTAAACTTGTTTAACTAGATAAAGTAATAATTTCCAAGAACATAAAGGGAGGAGACAATACTCTTACAGTGAATTACGAGGATTTTTGTGCAATCCACAATAAATCAAGATTTAGAAGCTGAAGTTGTAATACTTGAAAAAGAATGCTTCGCTAGAACTTGGAGTAACCATATGATATGACAGGTAGACTAGCGACTGAGTTCTCCACCCCATATCCCACTTGCCGCTATTACTGGACCAAAGTGGATCTGTTCCCTTAAGTGCTGCTTAGCAGTAGTTTGTGGAGGGAGGGGCAGAAGGAGAGCTGTTAGTTGTTCTGGTAAGAGCATGAGAGAAAGAGCAAGAGCTGGGGCCAGATGCTGCAGTAAGCAGGAAGCCTGGGAAATTCTGTTGCTCATCTGCACTTGGTGCTAAAAGCAGCACATGGGTTAACTTATATGATGAACCTAACCTAATGCCAAAATTTTTACACAGGAAGAAAAACTGCTACACTGAAGCATCCCTGAAAGTTTTTCATGTACGTTTTTCCAGGGTTCACTAAAACACAAGAGGCACGTCATCCAGCAAGGTATATGATCCCACAAAGCAAAGACCTCGTGTCAGTCATTACTGCGTCCACAGCATCTAACACAGGGCCCAGCACACAGTAGGTACTTAATAAATATCTGCTCAACTGTACTCAGATAATACCTTGAAGACCTTTAGGTAGTTCCATGGTTTTTATAATTTGTTCTGTTACATCTGATGCACTAAGTCCTTGTAGCCTCTTCTCCCAGAAAAGCTGTAAGGCAAAATATCGCTGTTAATAGATACATTCTTGAAACAAGAAAGTAGCGCATCGATGCTGTTGAATAATGAAATTTAAGTCATTTCAGTAGTTTCTTATAATTTCCTCATTTTTTCCTTACAAAAAGCTAAATGATATTCCAAACATGAATTATTTCAACACATCATAATTCTTTCAGATGACATTACTCAAAAAATGTTTTGTTATTTTATGCAACCTATTCACTTGTTACAGTACTATAGATTGTTATATGCTATATACTATATATAGTTTTTTATAAGGAATCTTTCAAAAAATATAATTTGAAATTTTTAAAAAATTCATTTGGCATGAAATTTTAATGTTACAATTTATCAGGGAAAAGAAAAAAAATTACAGTATGTATCACCCCCTTTATCTAATATCTTTAGGAAAAGCGCTACTCCACATATGTCATTTTTTCAAGACACTGAAGTTTAGCCCTTTAGCAAACTTTAAGGGGAAAAAAGACCATTTTTTAATGAAAACTTTTCTAAAATGTCTTAGATACCCCGTTTTGTAAGTTGGATGTCACATTCATGAGTGACTTTCTCCTGTTGCACTGGGCCTGAGCCACTATAGTCACTCAGGAGCCTCAGGTCATCATTGTGGGAATCAGAGAGTACACTAAAAGGCTCTTTATGCCCTAGGGGGCTACTGAGGTATGCAATTGCTTATTCAAACACTAATGGTCCAAGACAGTTATGCTTTTTTTTTCTTTATTTTCTCTCTTAGTAGCTATTACTTCTCACTAACGGCATTCATCCATTCAACATATATTTATTGAGCTCCTACTATGTGCTGTGCTTGTCCTGTGGATGCAAAAGTCAATAAGATGGACATTGTCCTTGTCCTTAAGCTTCATCTCTTTCTAGTCTGCTTCATATTTACTGCAGCCAGAAAACAGGTAAAGGAATTCTATAGGACTCTATATATCTGTCTTTAATCTTGGATACTAGTGCCTGTCACATAGTTGGCACTGAAAAAAATATTTGTGTGAATGACTGAAAATGGAAGCAACTGGACTCAGCATGAGGATTTGAGGGACACACAAACCCATGTTGATACGCCAGCTCCAATATCCTGTAAATATACAACCTTGGACAAGTTCTATAACCTCTTAGGAAGCTTCAATTTCCTCTTCTGTAAATGTGGCAGCAATGACTATCACATAAGATTATTGTGGGGATTAATTAGGTAATATATGTAAAGCACATGTAATACAATAGGCATAAGGTTTATTGTATTTATTATAGCAAATATTGGCCACTCTGAGGGCTTTGGAGGCTTATATTCTGACTTCTGGATATAGGTAAAGTATCAGATAATTACCTTCCAAACAAATGAGAAGATAAAGTAGTAAAATTCTATTCATGGTAGAATAGTAATATGTTGGATTTATAATAATCTCAGTGCTGTAATCTGCAACAGAATGTTCTACTCTCCTCTGAAGATCTTTGGTACAGTGACATCTCTTTACATCTCCCTACAAATCTCATAATCAGTAGAATATGTGGTCAATATGAACAGGTCAACAATAAGAGAACATGAATACATTAATCATCATGGATAAAAAGTAGTTAGGTGAAAGTTATAATTGATAAACATAACAAATGTCCCAAGAAACCCTGCCTGCTTTCTATTTACTCTTCGGTGGAATAATATCATCTATGTTTCGAATATCACAGCTATAGAAAAAAACAAGAAAAACAAAATCCCGTTAAATTTATAATAAAAAAGTACTCAAGGGAATCAGTGAGTATGAGATTAGGAAGTGCTTTTATAATAAAATTATACATATATGTATATATGTTGTACATAAAATTTAATTAGCAAAAATAAATCAACACTACCAAAAAACAAAAGCATGGGAGTTATGGACAGATATGATCACTAATATTTTACATTTAAAAATTCCAATTCCAATTATTAAAAGATAATTTTTTTAGATTCTACCATTTTTAATTCTAAACTTTTAAATTTCTGTCAATAAAAAGAAAGATGATACAAAAATTTAGAACAGAAAATTTCACAAAATAAATCTTGGATTGAAACACGGGTGGATGGCTCTGGATTACAAGGAGTCCTGGTACCACCACATGTCATCTGATAGCCCTCAACTACAGCTGAAGTCAGAATCTGATATGCGCATATGCCCTTGTTATACAAGAGTACATGAAAAACCAATATTTTGCACATGTTCTTTCGATGGTAAAAGCACCATCTTCAGAGTTCAGGAGCAGAAAAAATAAAATGCTAATGCCATGAAAATGATTATATATATTTATGCATGCATATGTATGCATGTGTACAGGTATGCATGTATGTGTACAAGTCCAGGTGAAGTGCATGCGTGCGCACGTGTGTGTGTCTCCCTCTTTCCCCGCCTAGGGAAGGGACAGGGAGTGAGAAAGGTTAGAGAAGGAAAGGAGGCTAGTTTGAAAAAAGAAAACAGTTAAGTGGTCAAGGTCACTTCCTCTCCATCCTTTCCACCACTCACTCAAAGCTAATGATCCCACCTAATGTCACTGAGAACTGAAATAGTCCTCATGAGATAAATGTCTGTTTACACTTAGTATATTCCTAACGCCTTTTCTCTACATCCATCTTCTCAGATTCTTCCCTGTTTTGTTTTTGTGTCGGGGGAGGGGGTTCTTTGCATTTTAAAATACATTTTAAATGTACATACAGCAGGCATTATGCTAAGTGAAAGAAGTCAGTCTCTCCCTTACTGTGTGATTCAATTGATATGACATCCCGAAAAGGCAAAAGTACAGGGATGGTTGCTGGGGGTTGGGGTGGAGGGAGGGTCTGATGACAAAGGGTCAGCTCAAGGGACACCTTTGGTTTTCAACAAACGCAAACTTTATCCGGCTGATACAATGACCACCATCTTTTTCTTTCCAAGCCCGTTCCTAAAAGAATGATCAATACATACTATCTCCCTTCCCAGCCCCTTCTCAATTTTATCACCCCATCCCCCTTTCCATCCAAATTTCACTAAATTTATTCTAAAAGTTAGTCACCTCCTCTCCCAAAATTCCATGATCTTTGTTTATTATCTTTGGCTACTTTATAGCCTTCAGTGCTTTGGAGGGAGGTGGGGGGAGGTGTTTTCTTCTGCCTAAATTTAAAATTTCCTAATGATCTCCAGGTTTTTCCTCAGTGATTATTTTCACTTGGATTTCTTGCACTGCATTACTTCCCCAACCATTAGAACTCCAAAGACAATAATATTCAAAAGAGAAATCTCTCTTAACATGTTAGGAGTCCCCCTATACGACAGCAACCTAGCCTTTTCCACCACACTTCATAAACCACACTTCATAAACACTACTGCTGTCAGAAATCCTAATCTGCCCTCTGAAAATCTGATTTCACCTGCCAAATACAATGGTTTTCTCAACTTAATCTTGCTGCCTGGTGTAAGGCCAAATAATTATATGTAAATATAATACATATAAGGGACAGTGATTTAATATTTGAAGAAACTCCCACAATGCACTATCACTCTCAGTTATTACATCCCTCTCTAATCCCCACTAACCAGACCCTCTAAGTGCCTGTAATATCTTGTTCTCCTTGTCACCCTCCAGTATGTTAGAAAATTGGATAGCTCCCACATGCGTGTCACCTTATATTGCCAATGGCCTGGGCAATGCCCTGTCTAGTAAACCAGCTGATTGAGGGAGAAGCATAGGATGGGATTAGAAGTTACCCCAAACCACAAAAGGGCCTAAAATATCAGTGACGGGGCAGTCCATCTTTGGAGAAACCATATTCCTAGGCACTGGAGTCCATCTCTCAACTTTTTCTCCTCACCGTTCTCTTTACTTACAGAGTACATCCAGGCCATCGACAGAAGCACAGCTGTGCGAGCTTGATCTATCTTAGCATCCCAGGGGATGATGCAACAGTTACCATCTCACTAAAGCTGCTTCTTTGGTGAGATGAATGATCGAGTCTGTTTACTGAAAGTAAAGCTAACCCAGAATATAACTGTAGCATTTTCTTTTCTTATTTGCTTTTGAGTTAATGTGGATTTGGGGGAATTTGTTCAACTTGCCTCATGAAGAACATCCAAAGAAGAGGATACTGAAGAAACAGGGATCACACACAACTCCTCTCAACCACGCACGAACACATATCCCTGTCTGGATGCTCTGGGACCTGAGGCTGCTAATGCTTATTATTATCATTCTCTGTCATCCTGAGCTTGTTGATAAGTATTCTGAAGATATCTGTGCTCTTTCAGGAAAGTTGGAAGAGGATGGTTTACAGGAAAAAGTAATTAGAGGATCAATCCAAATTCAACAAATATTCTTTGAGTGCCCATTACACGCAAAGTATTTTTCTGAATTCTGGGGACGATTGTTAAAATAATTAGTAACCACTGCCCTCTAGAGGCTTACTATTTGATGGAAAACAAGCAAAATTCTAGAAGACAGATTGTGATAAATGCAATAATGAAGATACAAAATTAACTTAAGTTTTGGAGACTCTGGGAAGGCTTTTAGGAAGAATTAACTCTTGGAAAATGTGTAAGAGTCCTATAGGCATATAGAAGAGTAAAGACTATTCCAATCCTAGAAAATAGCTTAAGAAAAGGCAAGGAGGTGAGACAGAGAGTACAGACCAGTATTTCCAAATGATTTTATGTAGAACAACAACCTAGGAGGCTTATTTCAAGGCCTGGCCCCCAGATTTTCTGTTCAATAGGCCTAGAGTTAGTGAGCTTGTTTTATTTATTTATTTTTTTTTACAAGCTTCTTAGGCAATTCTGATGCAGGTCCAAGGATCTCTGTTTGAGAAAGACTGGTTTGGCTTGTGTTGAGAAAATGGTAGTGTACACAAAAAGGAGGTATGTAGTGATCACCAACATCTCTAAACTGTATTTCTAACTATGCCAGAAGATGAAAATTCCTAATTATGCCACAAGTTATTGCAGAAGACTGGAGGAAGATATTTGCCTTCCTATTATTTCACTGCAGGAGGACGTGTATTGAAGTTTATTTAAAAGTGTACCTAATTGTTTAGGTGTAAATAGAGAAAGGGCTTACCCAAAGTTCTGTTTTACCCAGTGAGATTACGTCCAGTCACATTGCCTTGGGGTGGAGAAGGAGGAAGAGGGCAACTACCACTTAGCCATCGAGCCCTTTCCAAAGGCCTGGCACTGGGCCAAGGGCTTTATGTACAAGAATTTAGTTACTCTTTCCTACAGCATTTTGGAGAAGATATTATTACTCTCATTTATGGATAAAGAAACTGAAGCTTAGAAGTACTTTGGTAATCAGGAACAACTACACAACTTGCAGGGCCCAGTACAAAATAAAAATGTGAGTCCCCTAGTCTAAAAAAGTATTTAGAATTTTGGCTGAGCAAGAGCAGAGCATTAAACTGCACAGGTTGCAGGCCCACAAAGCTGGCGATGGTAGTAAGTGTAGTGCAGTGGGGGCTGGCCGGTTAGCTAATTGGTTAGGGTGCGGTGTTGTCACACCACCATCAAGGGTTCAGATCCCCATACCAGACAGCCACCAAAAATACACCAAATTATAGTGCAGCAATAGAAAGGAGAAAGAGTAGAGAAAGGAGATCCCTATACTACACAGCAGTATTTAGGGAAATGCTGTGATATAATCTTATCCTGTGAATTTCTTAAAACAAGGAAGGCAACAGAAAATATTTCTGGCTGGATCTATGCAATACAAAGGAATCTTCCCTTAACTCCTCGTTAAAATAAGCCAACGACTTTCTTCCCTGTTGTTCCTCACTGGGAGGAACAGTTAAAAGGATCACTGTCAAGGCTCTCCACAGTTGAGGAGTATGGGTAAGGAAGGAGGGAAGGCCAGGAAGTGAGCAAACCATAATGGGGAAGAAGGATCAGAATTTTATTCTATTTAAAGTCCAGTGGAAAACGTGGATAACTTTTAATTAAGATTTCCTGAAACTGTAATTTTCTTGTTATTTTTAGTCCACTTATTTCTATGTTGTGATGATAGTAAAGCCCTTAGAAAAACCTCAAAAGGGCTCTGAGCTAGTTTCAAGAATAGAAGGTCGGAGAGAATAATCAGGGAATACAGACTACGTTTCTGTGCTGCAGTGGATAAAGAAGAAAAAAATAACCATAACCAATAGCAATGGTCTCACGTAGAATTCCTAGGTCCTGGCAATTCTGGGGTAGATGTTCAGCAGCATGCTTTGCCTATACCACTAGATGTCAGTAGAACCACCCCAGTTGTGACAAGCAAAAAATGTCTCTGAACATTGCCAAATTTCCCCTATTTGGGGATGCAGAGTGCAGTGTACAGGGAAGAGAGACATGGGAGAAACAAAATCGAGTCTGGCTGAGAACTGCTGGTCCAGAAAAAGGGGACAGGAAGACAGGAGGTGCACAATGGCGGGAGCCCAGATCTCCCAGCAGAAACAGAAAGGAGAGCCCTCCACTGGTACATGCCATCACTGCAACCGGTTCTTCTCAACTTCCAAGTGTCCCAACCCAGCTCCTCATTCCTGGGCCTTACAAGAACCACTCTGAGTGCTTGGAGCTGAGTGTCTCCTTTTTCACTGCCAGACAACTAAGGAGTAGGGGACTCAGTCACACTGGCAAGTAAGATAAAGCAGAAGTGGGAGAAGAATTTCCTGCCTTAGAAATTCAATCCATTTCCTGATAGAAACATGGTTATAAACAGTAACTATCTCTAATAATTTAGACACACTTTGGATTAAATAGTCTTTTATGGGCTGGTCTAGGATGCTAAAACCATTTACGATATTGTTTCTATTGAAAGACGTAGAGTTCCAAATAACTAAAACGTGGAATTTTCAAAAAGCATCTGCACGTGCAGATTTTAGAAGGAGCTCTCTGTTATTAACAGAATCAGGGGTCATAAGCACGTGTGAATCTGTCACTGACTGCTGAGAGAGGCATGGCTCCATTTAGAATGATTTTAGGTGTTCAACTACAGGTAACAAAATACAACAAACAGGTTGACTTTGAACATGTTAATGTCCATAAATACTTAGCATGTAGCTATCAGTAGCCCTGGCTAATTCTAACATAAAATCCAGAGGAAAAGCATCTCACCAAACCGAGCCACACAAAAACTTAAAACTTATTTTAGCCCTTATATATTGCCTTAAAACGCAACTTCCCTTTTGAAATTATTATCTTCATCAGAAAAAAAATAAGCTGGCCATACAGAAACATGCTGAATTTCAATAATGAAACTAAGTAAAGTTCATCTAAAACACCTATATATCAAAAGTCCCACTTCTTATCGTTTTTAAACACCATAAGCTGAATATTAGCACCTAAGCTGAGAAGCCTCTAATAATCAACTCCAAGGCTGACTAGAAAAGCCAGGTGCGAAGTCTAAAGGTCCTGAGCCTCTATAAATATCAACCTTTCTACCTCAGATTTCCCATCTCAGAGAGAGATAAGTATGCTGCCACCGTCCTAAGATTATGCCTACACCTGTGCTCCCAATCACATCTTCTCCTGCCTCCTGTCAATTTCCCCAACTTCTCTTCTCACATTTTCCATTTTTCCCTTCCTCTCCTCAGGCTTCTTTCCTTGAAATGACAAATACACTTGAATACGAAAAAACCAAAACGTGTCCTTCTTCACACTGCTTTTCCCTCAAACCATCTCTTTCTTCCTCCTACTCCCAGTAGAGAAATCTTTCATCTTATTTCCTAACCTTTCATTCATTCTCTTCTTTCTATCCCAGGCTCTGCCCCAACTATTATATTAACCCTAACCTCACCCCAGGTTCTAATTACCAAATCAAACTCCTGACAAGCCTCCTCACCCTACTTCACCGTCTCATTCACCTGCTGTCAGGGGACTCACAAAAGTCTGCCTTTGATGATGGTTCTCCGTATGTTTTTGTATTCCCTACTACCATTAAGCAACAAATTAAAACATCTAACAATAACTGTCAAAGAAATAAGACTATAAGAATTTTTTCCTTTTTCCTAATAAAAAATATTTAAAATGCATAAGATATGTGATATGTTTTTTAAAGTATGTGAAGATAAAAGTATTGATACTTGTAAAATAAAATAACCAAAAGTTACCTTTAAAATCTCACCATTTTAATCATTTTAATGTACAGTCTTCATCTCCATCATGAGCAGGATGCTAGATACATAGTCGGCACTCAAATGTGTGAGGGATGAATTTGTGGCAAAGTAAAGGAACTACAGGATAATGGAAAGAGCATTGGTTTGACAGCTAAATGCTTTAGTCCTGGTTCACCCACTAAACAGAAGGGCTGTCTTAGGCAAATCACTTAATCTCTTTGGAAGTATTTTCTGAGTAAACCAGAAACACTCATAAATGTCATATCTATCTCAGAAGATTATCAAACACTGATAAAATATAAGAAAGTTCTTTCAAAATACAAAGTTATAATCAAATTGCTCATAAATTTTCTGTTAAGATTTAAGAAATTCAATAAATATCTCTCTCACTTTCATAAGGCACTTACTAAATCTGATCAAAGACTACAAAATCTTGTCACATACTTGTAGACTAAAGCACAATCCAGAAAATGTGCACTTTACATTTCACTGTCTCTCGAAAAGCTAACTATGTATGACACTGGGTTAGGGTTATATAGACGAATGGTGTTTCCTGCCTATAAGGAATTCACTGTCCAGTTTATAAACTGCTCTATTTCAAATCAACCCCACATAGTATCTGAGTTATCTGAGTTATAGTCCACAAAAACAAATACCGTGGCCTGCAAACATCAAAGGTCAAATGTAACCCACCCCCTTATTTTGTTAGGGTGTCTAGGATGAAAGGGCTAGATATAAGAAAATTATTATGTAAACCAAGGGAAATCTTGGCTATGTAATCTATAATGTGATCTCTTGTTAAGGCAAAAGATTATAATTTCAAAGGTCAAATGTAACCCACCCCCTTATTTTGTTAGGGTGTCTAGGATGAAAGGGCTAGATATAAGAAAATTATTATGTAAACGAAGGGAAATCTTGGCTATGTAATCTATAATGTGATCTCTTGTTAAGGCAAAAGATTATAATTTGGGCTAAAGAGGATAGAAGAATGAAGCAAAAGGCAAAAATCAGGGTTGATGAAGGTGCAGTAACCATCTGCTGAGGTCTGCCTAAATTACACCATGCATGCTCTCTAACTTACATAGAGTGAGCATTATCATACTTGTCGAATGCCTGAAAAGGTAACAATAATCCAAAACTGACTATAGAATAAGAGTATCATTCACAGTGCCTAAATTTTTCATGTGTTACTCCCACATGGAAAGTTAGAATGATAAGTTTCTTATTGATACATAAGTTCATATAAGGACTTAGGTATGTTTTTTCACCACTTTTCCTGTATTTTTCACATGTCAGCATAACTGGAATTATTTGTTCAGTGTTTATTTTCCTTACTAGATTGAAAGTTTTATGAAAACAGGGTACATGTTTGACATTTTTAGTTATAAAGCATCTGTAATATAATTAGCAATATATGCTGTTAAATAAATGAATTAAGGATTTCAAAACCCACTCATGCAAGAATTTTGATGTGTAATAGATAAAGATCTATCATTAGCTGATTATCAAAAGAGATGCCCTTCAAAAAAGCTTTCTTGAAACTGATTTCAATAGTGTAAATTAATTCCTAATTTTTTATAGTGGGACACTAATAGATACTATTTCCTTTTTAATAACAATAAGTCAGGAAATAGATGTATGTACTACTTAAAATATGACATTATACAACCACCAGAATTAAAATCAAGTTATAAATCTTCAAAATTACCAGAAGTATGAATTTAAATGGAAAATTGGACCACAGAACAAAAATTGAAAGACCAGAAAATTTCAACAAATATTAAAAACAGTATATAAACACAGTGACAGAATTAAAACCAAACACATCTATATCAATAAATATAATGGTAAACTCACCAATAAAAGAAAAAAAGACCTTCAGATCAGATGAAAAAACAAAACTCAACTATATGTTTTATACAAGAAACATATCTAACAATAAAGAGACTCAGAAAGCTGAAAATAAAAAGAAAGAGAAAAGAAGTAGCAAGCAAATATAGACATGAGAAAAACAAAGATCCCAATATTACTAGAAGATCACTTCAAAGCAACAAGTGTCGAATAAGACATAGCATTACCCATTATAATGAAACAACTTCTATAAAATAAATGTTTTCTTATCATTTGATAGAACTGGAGTTTGAATTTCCATGAGGAAAAGCACATATATAGGCTGAGTTCCAAACATTTTAATGAAAGTCTTCCCAATACCTCATTCCACCTTTCATCTAGATATGACCAATATCAGAAAAAAGAGAATATCACAACAGATCATACAAACATCACAAATATTACTAGACAATATATAAACAACCTTATGCCACTAAATTCGAAAA
This sequence comes from Galeopterus variegatus, assembly GCF_000696425.1. Lineage (NCBI taxonomy): Eukaryota > Metazoa > Chordata > Mammalia > Dermoptera > Cynocephalidae > Galeopterus > Galeopterus variegatus. The sequence goes on from NW_007728328.1 coordinate 48,444, forward strand.
TTCTGAAATGCACAGATTCCCAGTAAAACAGGTTATAAAAAGAACAGGTTATAAGAAGAAACAGAAAATATGAATTTATCCATGTACCTATTAAATAAATTAAATCTGTAATTTAAAACTTTCCCACAAAAAAATTAGGCTGAAATGATTTCACAATTAATTATTTCAAATATTTAAATAAAAATACGAAATTTACAAAAAGTCTTCCAAAGAATATAAAAAAAGGGATCACTTCCCAGGTCATTTTACAAGGCTAGCAAACCCTTGATACTAAGGCTTGAGAAGAAAATTACTAGAAAAGAAAAATGCAAGTCAATCTCTCATCGACACAAATGCAAAAAATCCTAAACCAAATAACAGCAAATCTAAACAGTGATAAACATGATAAATACATCATGACCACACTGGGCCTGATCTGGGAATTCAAGGTCTGTTTATCATTCAAAAAAAATCAAGCAGTGAAATTCATCACATAAACCAATCACTACAATTCACTATATTAACAGAACAAAAAATAAAAATTATTTGAGCATTTAACTAGATTGAGAAAAAGAATTTGTTAAAATTCAGTACCCATTCATGAAAAATATTCTTAGTAAACTAAGAATAGAAGTGAATTTCCTTAATCTGACAATGTATATTTACAAAAGAAACCTACAGCAAGCATCACATTTAATGGAAAAATATTAAAAGTATTCCCTGGTATCGTGAATGACACTAGGATTTCTGTTATCACCAATTCTATTCAAGACTGTATTGGAAGTCCAATACAAGGGAAATAAGACAAGGGAAAAAAGAAAAAATCAAAGGTTTCAGGAGCGATAAGGAAGAAATAAAACTCTCAGTGGCAGGTGACATGTTCGTTCCTGTATAAAGTCCAACAGAACCACAGATGATTTAATAAGTGAATTTAGGAAGATAACTGAATACAGAGTCAATATAAAAAATTAATTTATTCCTAATACTAGAAACAGATAATTGGAAAATAAAAATTTTGTAAATGAAAAATCAAAAAATATTTAATCAAATGTTTAAATCAAAAAACATCAAATATCAAAAAAAAAAGCATCAAAATACATCAAATATCTAGGAATTAATTAGAGATGAGTAAGATCACAAATTAATCAAATGTTTAAATCAAAAAACATCAAATATCAAAAAAAAAAAGCATCAAAATACATCAAATATCTAGGAATTAATTAGAGATGAGTAAGATCACCACACTGAAGACTATAAAACCTTAATGGAAGAATATACAAAATTTGTGAATTGTAAGATTTAATATTATAAAATCATTAAGTCTCCCCAAATTGATCTACAGATTTAAATCCTAGCAGGTTCTGGAGAAAATGAACGAGTCTAAAATTTATGTGGAAATGCAAACAGCCAAGAATAATCAAGATAATCTTACACCAGAATAACAAAGCTTTAAAACCTACACTACCCTGATAGCAAGACTTTTTATAAAGTTATAGTAATTAAGACAGTGTGGTATTAGGAAAAACAGACAAATAGACCAATAGAATAGAACAGAGAGCCCAGAAACAGATTCACATGTACAAAGAGATCAAAGGAATAAAACGGGGAATCCAAAAATTGGCTTTCACATATACAAGCATGTGAAACTGACTGTCACACAGACAAGCACTGCATTTATGAAAAAGGTGACAGTGCAGAGTAATGGAACAAGAATGGTCTTTTCCATAAAAGGTGCTGTGTCAGTTGGAAGTCCATGTGGAAAAAAGATAAATTCACCTCACGTCATACACAAAACTCCATATGGACTGTAGATTTAAATAAAAAACAAAGCTTTTAGAAAATAACATAAGGAAATATATTGATAATCTTGGAGTTAGCAAAAATTTTTAAAATTTGTCACAAAAAAATAAGAAATTGATAAAGAGAAATCTTTATCGAAGTATTACATGCAGAAAAGAGTAAAAAGCATATGTATACAGTTCCTTGAAGTTTCACATGGTAAACACTTTTGTATAACTTCCACCCAGATAAACAAATAGAACTAGCATCCCAGAAGGCCCCAAAACTTCCCAGTCTCTATTCTACCTCCCAACTTGCTTAAAATTATAAATGTACATTTATCAAAAGACAACATCAAGAGAGTTAAAAGGTAACACACAAATTAGGGAGAAAATATTAGGACTCATATCTAAAATATATAAAGAGCTCTCAAAAGTCAGTAAGAAAAAGGCAAACAACCTAATAGACAAAAACACAGAAAATGAACAGGCACTTCATAAAAGAGGGTATCTATTGGCCAATAAACACATCAACAGTGCTCAGTATCATTACTTACCAAGGAAAGGAAAGTTAAAACCATAACAAAATACCCCCAAACACATATCAGAATATTTAAAATTTTAAAGACTGACAATACTAAATACTGAAAAGAATTTGAAGCAACTGTACACTGCTGGCAGAAGTGTAACTTTGGGAAAAAATGTGACCACATTGGAAAACTGGTAGTATCTGATAAAGCTGAACACATGCACACTCTATGACCCAGCAATTCTACTCGTAGGTATCAACCTGAAACTAAAAACGTGTAGAACGTTCACTGAAGCAATATCATAGTAGCCAACAAGAGAGACAGAACCCGAAATAAACAGCCAGCAATTCTACTCGTAGGTATAAACCTGAAACTAAAAACGTGCTAGAACGTTCACTGAAGCAATATCATAGTAGCCAACAAGAGAGACAGAACCCGAAATAAACAAGCAAACTAAAAACAGTCAACACAGGGAGCAGGGGAAAAAAACCTAACATCAAACAAATAAAAAATATCCCTGTAATTAACACGCTTAGAGAGTTAACAGTGGAGGTTGCATCCATAAAACAAGTACAGCATAATTTTATATGCAAAGGCCAAGAGAGAGCAGCTGGAAATTAGAAATATGATTACCAAAATAAAAAATTTAAAGGATTAGAAATTACAAATCAAGAAAATATCCCAGAAAGTAAAACAACAGTAATAACAAGATGGAACAGGCAAATTAGAAGAAAATTCTGAGATGACTAATATCCAATGCACACAAAGAAAATGGAAAGGGGTGTGTGTGTGTGTGTGTGCGCGCACGTGCGCACGTGCGTGCGTGCGCGCACGCGTTCAGAGGGGTGGTGTTCAGGAGAGAAGGGAATACAAAAGAAAAGAGAATGTGTGTGTGTGTGTGTGTGCGCGCACGCGTTCAGAGGGGTGGTGTTCAGGAGAGAAGGGAATACAAAAGAAAAGAGAAAATTTCCCAAACGAGTGACAGGAGTTACCTCTATCACCTACTGATTGCCTAGACAGTGAATTAAAAAAAGACCTACAAGACATGTATTAATGAATTTTTAAAAATCATAAATATATTAAACACTCTCAGAGAAGGGGGAAAAGGCATAAAAGAAGAGAGATTCTGCATGGCGTGGACTTCTCATCAGCAACATTGAAGCTAGAGGACAATAAAGCAATGCCTTCAAAATTCTAGGGAAAATGATTTTCAGTGTAGCCTCCCATACCTAGACAAACTTGACTGTGTCCAGGTGAAATAAAGTTATTTCTAACGTGCAAGTTCTCAAAAACTTTGCCTCACATGGTATTTTATTAGAAAGCTACTGGACGATTTGTTACTTACTGAGACAGTATGTATACTAAGACAGAAGAAGACAGAAATCCAGAAAACAAATTCCAACTCAGAAGCACAGCAAAGGAAAGCCCAGAACTACAGCTGCATAGCAAGACCAGCGAACTATTCCAGCTTCATGGTAGCAGAGATGACTCCAGGAAAAACACAAGAAAGAACCTCATGGATTTCAGCATAAGGAGAGTATTACTGATGGGCATCTGGCAGAAATTTTAAACCATAGTAAAGATTAACTATAATTATATAGAAAACCTGGCATACAATTAAGATTAACAGCCACAAAGAATTATGAGAGAAAAGAGTGGTGATAATAGTAATATTTACTTGCCCTTCACAGGAATATTTTCAGTCATAATAATGTAACCCCTGACTATTTAACCTATTTACCTAAAACTGTGATACTACTATGTTGGGAGGAAAGTCAAGAAATAGTGCTTAAAATTAACAAATAAAGACACCCTATTAAGTATATTATTTAGAAATATAAAGGTAATTATAAAGGAAATTGAGAAGAATTAAGAATAAATGCTTCTGGGAATGGGACTAGAAGACATAAAAAGCTGGAGTAGTAAACTACTGTTTTGAAAAATAAGATTTTAATGCTATTTGATTTTTTTATCCATATTCCTGTATTACTTAATATTAAAATTACAAAGAATTTAATGAATCCCTCCACATAATAGTCATCATATTTTAAAATGGACTAGAAAAATACATGCTGATTAGAGGTGACTATGAATGAATAACCAATGGATTTCCTAATTTTATAAAACTTCACAGGTAATGTTTCAGCTGCAACTCTTACTTCCGTGAGGACTGACAAGTCTGTATCTACACACTGGTTATCTCTCTCGGGCTTCTACCCTTCATTTTTTACTACCTGGATATCCAACAGTTACTTTAACAGTACAAATTATTTTCTAATACTCAAATTCACACTTTATTATTTTTAAAAATTACTGAGCTACCCTTCAGTATTTCCATATTCCTGACAATGGCATCATTATCCCAGTCACCTAATTCTAAGACTCTTCACACAAGCACAGCTGATCAGTCAATACATTTTCAATTATTTCATGACTAGTATAAAACAAGCCCTTATCGCTTGTGCCCTAACTTCCTATAAGAGTTTCTTCAGGGATCTCGTAGACTGAAGTCAGTCTTCATACCACATACAATAGTCAGATTAAGACCTCTGTCTAGAATGTTCTCTCCATGCTTCTCTGCTTTTGAAGACCACATATTCTCATACCTGTTTTCTTTTTCCTTGAACGTATCACAACACGATACATACATATGTACTTATTTGTCTGTCTCTCTCCCTATCACACTAATGGTAAGTTCCACAAGAACAGGAACTTTACTTTGTTCACTGCAGTATCCCCTCTGTTTACAAAATCAATGAATGAATAAATGTGTTCATTGATTCAAAAATACATGTTAAGCACTGACATAATGGAGAGACTGTGGATAAAGCAACGAGTAACTCTAATACAGTTATAATCAGAAAAGGAGAAAGAATAAACACTAAGGAGGGTCTCTAAATCCAGACTTGACAAATCCCTTCTGAGGAGATGAAGTGACATCTAAGTTCAGACTTAAGGGATGAGTAGGAAACAGCCAACTGAAGGTGGAAGGGGAACAGCATGAAATATGATCAGCGTATGCAAGGGCAGGAGATGGGGAGTGAATAGCACAATCAAAAAGACGAATAAAATTCCATGTGATTCGAGTGTGGAACAAGAGAAGAAAGTGAGGCCAGAGAGGTAAGCAAAAACCAAATCACTAAGGGCTTTGTAAGTCATGGTGAGGTGTTTTGATTTTACCCTAAAAACTAACGGGAAGTATTAAAGCATTTGCAGCAAACAACACTACGAGACCTTCATGTTAGAAGAGCTTCTGGCTACAATATGAAGAATGAATTGAAGGGAATAAGACAAGGAGCAGAGAGATGAGATGAAAGAACAGCTACCCGGTACAGGGATGGAAGCAAGTGAACACTGAGGAGGTAGGGTCAATAGGACTTGTTGGCTAACTAGATGTCTGGGGTGAGAGATGAGAGGAGTCAAGGCTAAAGCTCAGGTTTCCAGCTGAGGCAACCAAGTGAACAGTGGTACTTTCACTGAGACAAGGCACATAGAAGAAAGGGCAGGTTTGACAGGGTGATGAATTAGAAGTGCTGATGAGACTTCCAAGTGAACGGTGTTAGTAGGGTGACTGATACAAACAACTGAAGCTCAGGATAAAGATAAAGATTTGGGAAGCTTTAACATGTAGATAACTGAAGCCAGGGGGATGAATGAAATTATCCGTGAAAGGTTTATGTGCAGAAAAGAATGCAAAGAATTCCCTGGGAACTCCCACCATTTTAAAAGACAGATGGAAAAAGAACCTAAGAAGAGGACTGCGAAAAAACACGTACAGAGGAAAACGAAGAAGGCACAGCGTCATGGAGTAAGAGAGAGTGTTTCAGAAGGCGGGGGTAGTCGCTGCACCTAATGCTAAAATAGATCAAGTAGGGCCGAGCCCGTGGCGCACTCGGGAGAGTGCGGCGCTGGGAGCGCAGCGACGCTGCCGCGGGTTCGGATCCTATATAGGGATGGCCGGTGCGCTCACTTGGCTGAGCGCGGTGGGGGCGACACCACGCCAAGGGTTGCGGTCCCCTTACCGGTCACAGAAAAAGACAAAATAAAATAAAATAAAATAGATCAAGTAATTTAAGCACTGAAACTTGTCCATTCAATTTTACAAAGATCATCAACGATCTTCATGAAAACAGTGTCAGTGGCACAGTGAAAACAAAAGCTACATTTCAGAGACACAAAAATTGAGAGGTAGAGTAGATCATAAATACACAAACACCAAGAAGTTCTGTAAAACAGAGAGAAAAAATAAAGGGAAAACAGAGGGAACAAATGCTAAAAGAGGACACAGAGTAAAGCAAATAACTTCTTTAAAGATGAGGAAGATTTAAATATTTTTTTATTTTTTTTAATTGTTTTTAATTGACAAATAATAATTATATATATTTGTGGGGTACAATGTGATATCTGGGTACCTGTATACAATGTCTGATGATCAAATGAGAGTAATTAGCATATCCATCACCTCAAATACTTGTCATTTCTTTGTGTTGGGAACATTCAAAATCCTCTCTTCTAGCTATTTGAAATTATACAATAAACTGTTACTGACTGTACTCACTCTACAGTGCTACAGGACACTAGAACTTATGCCACCTGTAATTTTGTATCCGTTGACCATCCTCTCCTTATACTTCCTTTTACCCTACCCTTTTCAGCCTCTAGTAACCACTATTCTCCTCTCTACTTCTATGGCATGTTCTCACTTGTACGTGGAAACTAAAAAATATTTGAATATATTTAAATGTTTTTGAGGAGAAGCCAGTTTAGAGAGAGGTTTAAGATAAAATGTAGTTGATATAATCCACTGGGTGTGGTCTCTGAGAGGGTAGGAGGGAATGCATTTGGAAACCACAGATGTTGGAATTAGCTGAAGGCCAGGAGCAGATACATTGAAGTTCAGTTCAGAAGGGTAATAAAAAAGCTACTCCCTAGTTCAAAATTTCTCATTTGCAAATTTAAACAGAAATGCCTAAGTCTATTCAATTTCATAAATATTTAAATAAATACCAAATGTAATTCCTTTTTTAACTGTTGAATTACCAAAAAAAAAAGAGGATTGATAATATCCAATGCCATAGAATGTAAGCTGAAACTGGAACGCACATAACTTGTTGATAGTCTTTCAATCTGGTACAACCCTTTGGGAATTAATTAACTAGCATGTATCAAAAATCATAAATATTCACACTAATTATATTTCTGGGAATCTAGCCCAAGGAAACATTATAAAAAATATGAAGAAACTTATAGGCATAAGGATATTCACTGGAATACTACCTATAATATGAAAAATTGGAAATAACAATATGCAAATGTTAACTAAATCATATGCTAGCACAATATACAACTGTTGGATAATATATAATTAATAAAAAAATTATAGCACACACAATGCCTAAAACACAGAAAAAATGTGTATAACATAATGTTGGGTGAAAATTTTATGTACGTATACTATGATCCTCATTATGTTTTCAAAAATGCATTAAAATATTGGAAAAAAAATTTTTTAATGGTAAAAGAACATACTGTCGTCATATTAGAAAAAAGAAATCGAGTAATTTTTTCTTCCGTCTATCCCAAATTTCTTCCTCTTATAAAGCAAGTGATAACATTTTTAAAACTTCTAAAGATTGGCATTTAAGTAAGCCCTTGATGATATTGACTATCCTCAGCTCCCACTACTTTCCATAAAAACCCTAATTTCCATACATCTTGTCTCCTCATTCCTTGCCCATTCCCAAATAATATCTTTGTGAACACTACTCTCCCCAGTTGAAATGTCCTCTCCCTCCCATTTGCTTTTCTAAGTTCTATTCAATCTTCAAAGTCCAAAAGATATGTCTCATATCTTTTCTAAAGATTTCCCCAAACCTCCTAGCCATAACAATCTCATCCTTCATGAACACCTATAGGACTTGTCTGTACTACTTATTTGACACTTTATACAGGACATTTTCCCAACATTACTCAGAGTAATTTTTCAAGTAGTATAAGACATGTCATCTATTTTCTCTGCACGGGTAGCCAATTTTTCCCCCTAGAGAAAAGGAATAAAATATTCTCCCTGGGACTCTGTGCTTTAGCTTATCTATTTCTCAATCATAAAAACATTGTAATGAGACTATACTAGAAATAACTGTCAGAGGTTAGAAAGAAGTAAATGTTGCTAGAATGCCTGGAATGGATAATAATTTTCTGAGTTATGACAACTGAATACTGAAATATTCTGTAAACTTTTCACATACAATGTCTTTAAAGTGCACATGATTTTTAAATTTGTCTTTCATCTGGAAAATTTCTTCTAATACATTTTTAAACATCTATTCTGAAAGAAAAGTCTGATTTCTGGAAGAGAGTAAAGTTTCATATCTTTTGAAAGAAGAAATAGCAAAACAAAATAAAAGGAAAAATATCTAAGATCAAGTGGAAGATTCAAATCTGCTTCTTCACTGGCTTTAAATATTTACTCCTACCAAAAAAAATAGATATTGTGTTAAGAAATGTGATTAACATTCAAAGACTATCAAAAACACCAAAAGTCTATTAGCACCCTGTGATCTAATAATTGAAAGGAAGAAGTAACAGCTCAAAGATGAAGTTTCTTTGATCTGAGTTTGAAGGAGAGAAAGAGGACATCAAGAAACCAGAAAGCATAAAAGGTGACAGTAACAAAGAAATCAGAAAGAAATAAAAATGTGAGTTCTTCATATACTGAAAGAGGTAAGCTAGGACAGACATCCTTAACAGCAAAATTACAATTTAATTAGACAAAAAAGAATCTTGGGACATGTTTTATACATCTGGCCAAATAAGGACATTTCAGTGATCTTTCTGTTTGGGATAACAGCCTGACAATTAGTAGATTTCCCTCTACCCCACTCCAGGTTTCTTTTTAATCTGATGAAAAGACAAGCACTCATCAAATATCTTGATACTATATATAAAAATGGTTACCTATTTAGCCTACCCTAACAAGTTTTTACAAATTTCATCTCTACCTTATAATTTTAAATATAGGCAGAAATCACTGCTGAATTCTATTTTATGCACTTTCTTTTACATACCCTACAGCTAAGGCATTTTCAAGGAGTGAATACATTAGAAATTCATAATTTATATATTTTACAGAATTCAAATTAGACTGTCATATAATTACATGGGCATAGGATGTTTGTTATATGTGACAGAATTATTAATTTTTATGATTGCTTCTCATCTAAATTAGTCACTCCAAGCCTATTCAAGGTAGAGCCTAGATAAAGATCTAGAAACCTAATCCTATTCCTCAGCCTCCAAATTCAACACTCTAAAAGGAATTATACCACTAGCTTAAATATTTTATTTACAGAATGTGATATGGTTAAAGAATAAAAACATATCTATGGGAATCTCAAAAAAAGAAATCTCATTGTCTAATTCATTTATTCTATGATAAAAATAACTTCTCCATATGGAATATTTGGCAATTTATATTATCAACCTAGTTCAATGAGTCTAAGTAACGGATAGCAAAATTAGAAGAATTATTTTTGCCTATGTATACTTTGTTAACTATCTCTTCAATAATAACAGTTGATTAGCAGTCATCTGCCATATGTAAGTCAAAATATAATTAAACCAACATCTTTCCTTTACTAACAAACCTGAATCTAAACCGGAATAGTCGGGATGACAGATCATGGTTCTAAAATTTTACATTACTATAAAAATTGTCCTCTACTATTTTCCTATATTTGCCCAGTGCACAGTCCTATACTTTGGAATCCTATTGGTGAGACATTAGTCAAATACTACCTAAATTCTTAAGTTAAAGGTAAAGAAGGGGCAATGACAACTAAAGTCTTAGCATAATCAAAAGCATCTAGCAAAAATTGTCAGGTAACATAAAGATAAAGTGAAAAACAGCCCAAGCTTTTGGAGAAGTAACGCTGCTAAACAATTTTAACACTTTCTATCTATGCAAGCTAAAAGGAAGATTAAACCCTCAAAAGATCTGGGTTAGAATGACAAAACTTTTTGGGGGGGGAGTGGGAAGGACTAGCTTTTTTGACATATACTTTTCATTTGAGAACAATCTCATAAACCGTAATGAAAGAAGGAAAACTTAAAACTATTCAAAATATCAAAGAACAGGGGCACTAGTCTGGTTACTTCAACTTTAAAATTCTAGGTTACCAATATCTCTATAGCCAGATAAACACCCAGTAAATACAATTACTACAGCTTTAAAAAACTGTGACTGAAGTTAGGTGCAGAAAATAATTAAAAATTAAATTACTATTAAAATGACCAGAATTTGCTAATCAATTGGTCTTTCAACAAAACATTTGGGTTTATAGACTATACTGAGAACAATTTGGCAAAGAAAAGATGAGGATAAAAATCTATTAAATACTAACTGTTCTTTGTAAAACAACTCAAATTTCCAGTGTGAAATAGTGTTATTAGTTAAAGATTAACTTCTACCTTCTTTACCTTTTGGGATTTTTGAAGCAAACTGTTTTACCCAATTACATACTTTCAAAATTTTCAGTTAATAAAAATCTTTATGAGGAAATGATTTTTAAATCACTAAAAAGCCAAAGGACAAGATGGTCAAGAATTTGGACAGTATCTGAGAAAGAATACGACAGGGAACAGCTTTGTCAAGGTGGGCAAAGTTCAGAATGGCAGAATTCCTTCTCTGTTGCAATGACTATACTAAAACTACCAGCGGTTTGGTAGCTGTCACTGGGTGCAGTAGTAAAACGGAAGGGAAAAGCCTCACACAGAAAGCTGAATGGCCCAAAGAAAACCTAAGTTGTGACAAGAGCCTAAAGGCACATGCAGGTACGCATCTTTTATATTGGATGTGATACACTTACATGGCCCCTGTTGAATCTCTTGGGGACCAACAGTAAAGCAAGTTTAGAACTTCAAATCTTGAGACATCTATAGCAAGATGCTGATCCAATGTGGCTCCAAATATCTTCTGTTTTCCTGGCTCACCTGAAGAGGAAAAAACACTACAGAGGATGTGGGAACTGAATTTCTTTATGTAGTTTCTTCTAGAGCAACTGTCTGAAAGTTTTGGCCCAATCTTTTATGAGTTCTGGAGATGAGACACTTGAAGGACTAGTGAAAAACAAAATTCAAATGAAAAGGTGGAGTGAGACATCTAAAAGGGGACCGCACAGCAAAAGATAATCGTCTTAGGTAAATCAGTGTTTCTAATCCTTAGGGGGGAGGAAGCAGAGAAAGGAGAGGAAAAAAAATGGACAGATGTTTCTCCCTCCACTCCCTCACACCAATTGATACTAAAAATTCACAAAGTACCTAAACTTTTTGACCACAATTAGGGAGTGAATAAGCAAGATTACTTGGAAGGTTTAAGCATTTTGTCAAGTCTCCCTCCCCTGGCTATATGGCATTATTAAGCAGCAGGGAGGCCTTCAGGTAATACTTTTTTTCTAAGGAAAGATTCTGGTGGAATAGAGCTTGAAGCAATAAAGAAAGAGAAAAATAAGTTGAATTTCTACAAAAATGGAAGTCACAGGAAAATATACCATATTGACAAAGTTTATCTGAATCTAATTTTCAAAAGGGGTGGGACAGATTTTATGAAATAAGAAATTAGAACAAAAAGTTACTTCCAAATAACAGAAAATATTTTAAAACTAAGCAACACAAAAACTGCATGCTTTATCATTCTCTAAAATACTATCCCTGGAAAGATAAACTTTATAAAACTAAGATTAGCAGAACCAAGTCTGATGTATATTATCACACAAAAAGCATAAAAATGTTGTTCATAATATTAATTAGATTTATTTTTAATTAACTTCTTAAATTTTTTCTTAAAGCATTTTACCTAAATTTTGTATATAGTTATAGTTATTCTCCGGCATTCACATAATAGCCTAGGACATAAAACATTTTCTTTCCAAATACATCCCATTTTAATCAGAATTTACTTGAACTACGTAAGAATACTAGATTTATCTGAAAAATAAGATTGGAGAACGAATTAGATCCTTACCTGACGTGGCTGTTCATTCATTCGTTGTGGATCTGATTTCACTTTATTACTAGGATGATTTGTGACTTTGGTTACTGGTTGTTTGAAAATTGATGCTGTTTGTCTAATTGGCAATGTCGTATTCAAATCTGGTTTACCCTGTGAATATAAATGTGTTTTCATTAATAAATATTTTATATAAATACACTTAGATGAATTCTTTTTTACTAATTCAAAATCCATTACTTTAAATCAGATTATTCCAAACTTCTCAGTCTATCTCAGCAATTTAAGTATCCTAAAGTACATTTTTAAGCATTTCATTATGTAAGATATACATGAAGTTGTCTCATTATAAATGAAATGCTTTTTATGTACCTTTAAATGTAAGAAAATTCTCCACATAAAATTCATAATTAATTTTATTAGCAAGAGACTAAGGATTTTTAAATGAACATGTTTAAAGTTGTACAAAAGGAAGGAGATACAAAAGGAAATTATACAAAAGGAAGAGAACTTAAGGACAAGAATCAGAATAGCAATCATTTCTACATTCTGAGAATGAAGAAAAATACTGGCATACTTGGGCATTAAAATATGAACAACATGATTAGCAGTTAGAAGGCCAGGCTTACCTAAAACCACATAAATTATCATTCCCTTTTATATAAAAATAAAATAATTAAGACTGGAAGTTCCAATTCCAGCAAACAAAACTCAACTTTTAAAATGTGATAAAATTAGAAAGTATTCCTTATTTTTTATAACACATTTAATATTTTTAAAGAAGAGATTTAAAATTAAAGCTTCAGAAAAATTAAACATATTTATTTAGTTTTAATCAACCAGTAAAAAAAAAAGTAAGATATGTTCTAGTGACATCAAAATGTGGCATAGAATTGCTATTAAGTTCTACAAAAAGAAAAATAAAGAAAAAAAGAAAAGAGAAAGGAAATGGAGAAAACACAATTTAATCATTGCATATTCTGATTCTGGCAAAAAATATAAAAGTTCATACACAAGGGGTCTTCAAAAGTTCATGGAAAGATCTGCATTATCTTTTAATTCTATTTTTCCACAAACTTCTTCAAGTACTATCGTATATATGAAAAAAATATTCATCTGATAATATTTCTGATATAGAGATACTTGATAAATTACAGGATAATTGATGAACTTTTATATTTACTACTGTCTCCAGACAGAAATTGTAATGTCAACTTCCATACTCCAAAACAGTGGTTCTCAACCCTAAGCACGCATTAGAATCACCCAGAGGACTTGTTGAAACTCAAGATTGCTGAATCAGATTCAGTAGGTCTGAGGTAGGGCCTGTGAATCTGCATTTCTTTTAAGGTCTCAGGGGTTGCTGATACTGCAGATCCAGAGACCACACTTGGAGAAGCACTGCTCTAAAACAGATTGCAAATTGGTGGCAGATGGACCAAGTCTAACCCATAGATGAGTATTGTTCAGTTTTTAGTGCCTTAAATAAATTAATCCAACATCTGCAAACCTGGAATCTTCATATAAAATCCAGAATTATCACTTCTCTTAAAAACTGAAAGATCTAGAAATACTTGATTTGGTTTGGCAACAACAGGCTATGATTTACTAGTAGCGGCTGCCCACTAGAGGCATCGGGTTGAGGAATGCTGCAAGTGGAAAACAAGTGATATTTGCATTGCCTGTCTGGGCCCCATAGCCACTGAGTTTGTGATCTCTGCTTAAAGAATATTAGCATGCCTAGAAAGGTAAGCATCACAATAAAATAATCTGACAATTACCACAATTACAGTATTATTTGAATCCACCATTAAATGTGCCCTCACATTTTCCCCTATCCACACAATACACCCCTCTTCTCTGCATGTACTGGGCATTCTTGCCCTTCCTCCACCTCAATGCTCTCCCAATGTATGTGTTTCCCTGTAAGACATACATTCATCTCAAATGATTATTTCTCAGGTATTTAGCTTTACCTTCAGAAAGGTGCTAACTTGGCTAACAGGCTGCAAAATAACCACTTAGGCTACCACCTCTAAAAAGTGTAAGGCCCAGGAATGCGGATGTTTAAAAGCTCTTCTGGTAATTCTGTGATGCACAGAAAGTTTGGATACCTCTGATTTATGACATCTAGACTATTCTGAGGCCCTAAATGAAGTCACCCAACCTACAGTCAGTGTTCAATCCTAAAAAACCTTAACACATAAATGCTTATGAAGAACTTTTCCTATCATAAATTACGGTATAAACAGTGTGTGTCACTAAACAATACCTTGTTTGGCTTTTCATGTTTTTGTTGTTTAATAAAAAACAATATACTCTGCTGGTATTAGAACAAAGGTGGCATCAGCAGACACAGAATATTGCAACTGTTTGTATGAACAAACATATTCAAGCCCGTAAGATTCTCACTGTTACAAAGGATAACTGTAGGCAGCAGGGACTATTCTAAACTATGAATCCTGAGTCCATGAAGACTGGAAGGAAAAGAGGAATATGTAAAACTATTGATGCTACAACGGTAAGACTGATGATTTTGCATTAACTTATGTTTTTGGTGCAATGAAGAAAAATTAGAAGAAAAAGCTAGCTAAAATACTCAAGATACACAATTAACTTCCATTGCCTAATGAGACAGTTCATTCCCCAGTGGTACAGCATAAAAGACATTATTCAAGAGTGTGCTGCATTACTTTTCTCAATCTTATTTCAGTGTTTAGCATTTTCCCCCCTACTTTTAACTGGCCTAGAAGCTCTGAGGATAGAAAGAATTGTTTACTAATTGATTTTATATTCCAAAACAGTATTATATAAAGTTGAGTAATCTGTAAAACTGGACTAACTGGTTTTCCCAGAAACTGTCAGAAAAACAGTAAATTTTATTACCACTCTCCCGTGAGGACTACCAAAGAGTCACTGTTAATTCATGCCCAGTTGCATGTATGAGTTTTTCTAAACAACCAATCTGCCATAAACTTAGGAGTTAAAAAGCAAACACTTTTTTAGGGGACAAGATTAAAGTTGTTCATGTATTTGAAACCTTACCTTTCAATATAAGAAAAAGTGAAGCAGAAGTTCTTTATATTACAAAATTAAATTGGCAAATACACACATTCTAATATTAGAACTCAAAGTTTCCAAACTTTGACAAATCTGTGTAGAAGCTAGGCCTCAAATAAAAAAAAAAAATTTTTTTGTGTGTGACCAGTAAGGGGATCGCAACCCTTGGCTTGATGTCGGCCCGCACCGTGCTCAGCCAGTGAGCACACTGGCCATCCCTATATAGGATCCGAAGCGCGGCGGGAGCGCCGCTGCGCTCCCAGCGCCCGCTGCACTCTCCCGAGTGAGCCATGGGGTCGGCCCTCAAATCAAAATTTAATGAATTTTGTGATACTGTGTATATTAGGCTGAAAATATTTAATTATTTGAGGGTCTATCCTATCCCCCTAGTTGCTGGGAGGAATATAAAGATAAATCATTTATTTTAAAAAAATTTTACTTCATCTTTCCAATAAGTATCTCAGGTGGTTCTTTGTACACTTACAAAGGACAAATACACAATAAAAATTAAAATTAAAAGCAGAAGATCAAAGGCAAGGAGAAAATTTTATTTTTGAAAAGGTTAATAGTGATACTAGAGCTGAGCATCAAATGTGGATCTGAATTTTCTAGGGGGCTGGGCAAAAAGAAAAACATCAAATTATATAGATATCATGGCCAGAAAGGAGAAAGCATACTAATTAATAAGGAAAACAAAAAAACGCCCCACTATTGCATCTAGAAAGAAATCAATAAAGGCACTCAACATCACAACAAATATTAAGCAGATTTCAAATGCTTTTTCTTTTTTCAGTGGCCTTCCTAAAAGCCACAACATAAGATTTAAAAGGACAGTTCCGTGAAGGTGACTCTGAAAGGGATTAAACCAGTGTAATCTAATTATTGTGCAACATTTCAGTGATCTAACCTGATTAAGGACAGAAAAAAGAACTAAAGAGGTGGATGGAGAGCATGTATCATAAACCAGTTGTTGTCAAATATTTTTTGAATTCCTACCCCGAGAGAATTTTGAAAATATATACATCCCACCTGCATTTTAAAGTTGAAATCACGAATATTTCATATTTATTTAATGTAAATAGTTGCAAAGGATGCATTTACCAGATACTTTAACAATAAACTGTTATATCACTTTAAAATGTATCTAACAGTTTCTAAATATATCCACCATCACTCATTTATACATGAACAAGCTCCTCAATGGTTTTAAATTTTATTTCACTCCTTTTTCTCTCTGAATTAATAATTCCATTCCCACACAGTTATTTCCTATTTTAAATCTGAAAATCTTTAATTCATCATATATGCACCATGAAATTATTTCTTTACACTTTCTGTGACCATAGAGCTCTTAGTAATAAAAAAAAATTATTCTATTTTATTACAATTATTAGTACATAACTAACCAAAAATGGTATATTACAAATTTCAATATATAATTATAAAACAAAAGATAAAAATTTATTGGACACATATGAGTACCTTAATGAAAAGAACTTTTAAAAATAACTTCCTGCTCTTGGATGAGTATTACTATTGCTATAATGGGACAAGATTTAGCATCAATTGTATTCCTATTCTTCACATTTTATAGATGTAGCACTGAGAAACTTTGTTCACATAAATGAGCAGATAGAATGAGTTTTATTCTATGTCATTCAAATCTCTGAACTCCTTTTGAATTATATATCAAAATATCATAGTGAACCATCAAAAATTTTTAATACCAGTTGACATCTACAGAAAGTCCTCTTAATTTTTGCTGAAAGCAAAGAACTGTACTTGCAAAGTACAAACTGTACAAAGCAAAGAACTGACTATCATCAACTCATTCATTTTTTCAGTCCAATATTTCAAATTGTCCCTTTATCAGAAATGAAACATTTTGTTCCATAGCAATATTGCAGCCAAGCAAGAAGTGTGCTCTTCTGTGAAATGAGAGGTTGACTGTAAAGGACAATTGAGGAAAAAATAACATGTACTATATCATAAGTACATTCTCAAATCAACTGAAGGAAACACGATATAAGGAATTTAAAGATATCAAAATAGGTTCCTTCAAAACCATCCATGTCTATGTATACCACGTACACCCTTCACATAACATAGTTTGAACACCAGGGACTACACTATATTTTCTAAATACTACTTTCTTTGGCCTGACTTTGAAATAAAGCTGTATGACAGAAAGTTCAACATTATACATATTCTATTACCTGAGTCTCAAGGACTCATTTCATCTTTAAAATTCATGCAAGTTTTGCATTTTACTACATATTGACTCTATTACCTGAGTCTCAAGGACTCATTTCATCTTTAAAATTCATGCAAGTTTTGCATTTTATTTTAAAAATAAGCTATATTTATTTCAAGGTAAAAATGTTGCTCTACCTACCCAAACATTCAAATAAAACTGACACTTCCAAGTACCATTTTAATCCTGTGGTTTTGCATATACCTCATACCCCCAAGAAATATTCCTGCCCTAATTTGAGAGGCAAAGATTCTATATGTCTAAGGTCAGTTTCTTCATCTGTAAATGAGAATAAAAACAGTACCTATTGTATAAGATTCTTGCAAAGATCAAATGAGATAATGCATGTATGATACTTCTACTGCTAATGCAGCTTTCACTCGGTTGGTCATTGAACAAATATTGAGTGCCTATTATGTGCCAGGAACTGACTGGATACTGAATATGCAGTTATGAAAAAACAACAAAATCACGGCCTCAGAGCTCACATTCTGGGGTTAGGGAGAAGACAACAATTAGCAAAATAAGTTTATAGTTTCTATTCATGTTGGCACACAAATTATGAATGAATAGCAGTTATTTCTTTAGTATTAACGTGTCATTGAACATGCTACTGAAATTTAGAAACTTAACCTATTAAGCTTTTCCAGAAAAAACCCATCCTCTTGTTCACACAAAGGAGTGCCTAAGCGGTACCTTTAGGTCAAATCAAGACTACCCTCAAAAAGTAATTTCAGTTTTGCTTCAGAATATGTGCAGTAGCCAGTAATGAATGCTTTTCCACAAAATCAAATGCCGACAATGCAAATGCATTACAAACCTTCATAGCTTTTTAAAAATTGAGATATAATTCACATACCATAAAACTCACCATTTTAGAGTGTATACAATTCAGTGGTTTTTAGTATATTCACCAAGTTGTGCAACGTTAATAGCTTTTTGTAAAAAGTAAAGAAAAATATATCTGGCATCTATGATTTTGTACAGAAAATCCACTTAGTCTAATATCCTAAGAAAGGGACAAGATTTTCTTAGGACCTCAATGGCATCATATTAAAAAATGAATAGAATGGGTAAACCACACTTTGAGCTCATTAAAAAAGAATGATACTTGTAATTAATAGAAAAGTGGAGGACTGAAATTCATCGTTGAAAAAAGTTTTGAAGAGATCTGCTTAAAAAACAACTTCTTAGGCCTTAGTTAATATGAGATCATTAAAGGACTAACAGCAAAAGACGTCATGAGTTTCGACCAGGTATCTAGATCAGCCCTACTAAAACTAAGGCAGCTATTGTAGGGAATTATCTCCTTTAAATCTAAGTTGGCACTAACTATCTATACATCTTTAAAAGATTTATGGAAAGTCACACAAATGGCTTTTTGTAGGGTTTAATTCTCTCGCTGACCTGGAATCTACAATGTTAGATTAACTTTGGGACCTATAAAATTTAGTGAAATAGACCTCAATCATCAGCATAAACCTGGGCATCCAAAATAAATCTTGTCAAAGCCACAGCATGGGCAACTGTGTCCCTATATCTACTTTCATTATTAGCAATAATAGCCAAGACCAGGCCCTCTCAAAAGAGTCTATCACATTTGGATACATTTGAAGCACAAATTTATGATAAACCTAATATCATATAGTTATGAGCAAGCCTGTTTGCTAACATGGCTAAACTTCTGTTCACTTTGTGCTTCCTAGCAATCGTTATCTAATCGGTGCCTAAATACATGGCTCAAATTAGTTAGAAAGATGGAACAGTGCTGTGAGCTAATAATAACCTGTTAGGTATACTTATTTATTAACTAAAGGTTATTTATTAGCTAAAGATAAATATCATTTTTTTATTCATTTATTAAAGATATTTCTGTATATAAGAGAAAATCAGAAGTTCTTTGGACATGAGAATACTAGTTAGTTCTAGAGTCCTTTGCTACATCTTATTACCCTTTCCTTTCTTCCTTTATTCATTCACTAAACAAGCACTCCCCAAGTCACCACCATCCCCATCTGGACAAATACAACAGCCTCCTAATTGCTACTCGACTTCCACTTCTGCACCTCTACAATATAATCTTCATACGCAGCCAAAGTAATCATATTGCCTCCTACCTAAAGCCCTCAAACAGCATTCTGTACCATTCCTTACACTGGATTGCCAAGCCCTATGATCAGGCTAATCTACTTTTCACCTCGCCTAGTACTGCTTTCCCACCAACTCCAGCCACCCTGGCCTTCTTTCTGTTCTCATTTGTTGGGTGCATCCTGCCTTAAAGATCTTGCACTGGCTATTGCCTCTACATGGAATGCTTTTCCCTGTGGTTTTTGATTAGCTGACTCCTTGTCATTAAGAATTCAGCCTAAAAATCTTCCTCAGAGAAACCTTTCCTGATCATTCAAACTAAAATAACCACCCAGTCACTCTCAGAGCACTCATTTAATCCACTGTGTAGCATTTAATATTTTAAATAAAAATATTTTAAAAATATTTTTTAAAGTGTATATTAGTGTGTCATACCACTAGAATATAAGCTTCGTGAACACAGATACTTCCTTTATGGTATTCCCAGAATTTATAGTAATGCCTGAGCACACAGAATGTGCTCAAAAAATCCAGTGGAATAAATGGATATATAGTGTCTATTACATTTAAATTCCTGTCCCGTGCAATCCTACCTTCAGAAGTCTCACTTTCTGTCTTAAACATACAAGTGCCAAATAAGAGGAAAATATTATAATTCAATGTAGTCTACAATATCTATCTCAACATTACTAAGCCAAGAACAGAGTCATCTGTCTTATCTGCCTCGATTATTAATGTAAGAGAAATCCCTAGGCTTGTTCCATCTATTACTATTTCACATTAAGTTATACTCATAGATAAACATGGCCTGCGTCTTTCTCTGAGTCACTCAGCCAGCTACACAAGCGTCTCATGGGAAAAAAGTCCAGTCTACAGATAGTGATTTTGGCAAACTGTCAATCATAGTGCTGTTCTATAATGAAATAATGGGAAATAAAGAGTACAAAGACTCTAAAGCTCAGCAGACTGCCAACACGAGATTAAGACATAAAAAAACAAGGTATGTACATTCAGGAAGGATACCATGCTGTTCTTAGAGAGCTATGGTTCAGGAAAAATGTTTTTCAATTATGAATCTGAAAACTTAGATCATCTCACTATAACTTAACATAGTAACTGTTTATCTGCATAGTCAGAAAAGAAAATAACCTAAAATTCAGTACAGTGGTTTTACAGAGACTGGTAAACAGATTAATATATTGGTGCAAAGTACAAAGTATAAGGCCAATTATTAGGATGTCAATGGGTAAGGTATAAAGATGGAGCAAGTTATCCCTTAACTTGATGAGTTGTACACAAAGTTTAATTGATAAGAACATTAACTTGGACATAAACAGAGCTAATCAACCTTGGATACTAATAAGAGACTCAAATTTGTCCCAAATGGTCTGGTCAACTAGTCTTCCTTAAAGAGGTAATCAAAGGAGTTGGAGGAGCCCATACTCTGCTGACTAGTCCTGTTACAGATCACCATGTAGGAGGCTGAGAAATAAGGTCAAAAACATAGCCAATTCTTATGGGGCTAGTTCTGAGTTCCAGACAGCTCCTAGTTGCACTAAGAAAGGTCCCCTAAGTTTGCCTATAACAGTAATCCAGAAGGTGTATACATACCTCCTTTCTAAAAGTCAAGACCATAACATTTCAACTGTTCATATACTCTGCTCTAGCAATTAACAGAACTAATCTCATCACACCTCACATGCTTGTGACCCCAGTGATAACCAAAGGGTAAAGTCTCTGATCATACATTATCACCCACCACTCATCTCCGTAATATTCTGTACATCCACCCCATACTTCAGTGGAGCTCAAATTTGGGGGCCTCAACTAAGAGTAAAAATATATTTTACATCGTGACTCAATATACACAAGTGCATATGTATCATGAAAGTCTCCTAAAACAAATTTACCCTTACTAAATGTAATGCACACTATTTCTATCCTATTTCATATTTTTCAAACTCTAGTTGTCATTACATTGATTTAATGATCTGAAGTTTGAAAACCAATCCACTAATCTTACCCATCTCACCCCAATCCTTACACTGTATAAGCCCCAATATCTGATCAGCACCGTCTCCTATAAACCTCAATATTTTCTCTAAATATTCTCTCCAATTCCAGGTCTTACTGAAACTTGGTTGTCCCTTGAAAATACTTCCTTCCCTAAAGTTCTTTCGAATGAGGGCTTTTTCTTTCTCTCGTCTTACAGCCTCACATCTAAGAGGCAGAAAGTGGGATAGGTTTCCTCTTTTCTACCCATTACTAACTTCACCTACCTACATGGTCACAGGCTTGTCAACTCTAGCAACTACACCGTCTCCAATATCTCAATGAAGCCTCCAACTCTCCAATTCCTATCCTTACAGCTCACTCAGGACTGCCCTCTGCATTTTTTGATCCCATCAAGATCTCCTATCCATTGACTGTCCTATTTTCTCACTGTTCCTTAACCCCTTTTACATTCTTTCCTACCAGTATAGGTTCCATGGTTCATCATTATTACACTGCAAACATGCTTAACTTTCTTGATCTCTGTGGTTCTTCCACTCATGCTGTCCATTCTCTTTAATCATTCCAGTCTTTAAAATGTGACAGAGATGAACCAAATCAACATCCTTTCATCTATCATCTAGTGAGTCTCCCCTACTCAAGAAAATTTATTGAAGGAATTGTCCTTGCTGACCAATTCTCTCTCTTTTCAACCCAATGTAATCTGCCTTCTGTTCCCACCAAAACTGTTGTTGATTCAAGGTTATTAATAAACTTCATGTTGCCAAACTCAATGGAAATTTCATTCTTCCTTCAGTCAACCTTTCAGCAGCAATCAATGTAACTGACCACTCTCCTTTCTGAAACATTCTCCTCCATCAAGTCTCCTACCTTCCTAGCCTTTCTTTCTCAATCCACTTTGCTGATTCCTTCTATTTGAACCCAATTCTAATTATTGGGTTTTCTCGGGGCTTGGTCCTGGATCCTTTCCTGTATCTGGGTACTCTTCTCTGGTCCCATTACTTGGAATACTACCTCTGTGCTAACGATTTTCCAGCTAAGATGTCACAATTCTAGTATGCCCAATTTGCGTACATGGTATTTCCATGTGGACGCTTACTAGCAAATCAAACTTTCCATATTAAAAATCGAATTGATTTCATCACTGATGTAATTCTTCCACTAAGGTGAGCTCAGTAAATGACACCCAATCCACCTACTTAATCTAAAAACCAAGGGTTCACCCTTAAGTCTTCTCTTTCTGTCATGCTCCACATTCAATTCATTAACAAATCCTGTCAATTCTATTTTCAAAGGTCTAGAATCTGTCCCACTTCTTTCTCCCCAGGCACCATGTGGGTCTAGGCCGTCATCATTCCTCACTGCACTACTGCATTAGCTACTGGCTTCTCATTTCCACTTTTGTCGGCTTCATATCAAACTAACAGAACCTGTCCTCAACTGTGGCCCACAAGTAATGGAGATGACAGTTATCCCTTGAAGAACTTCAGGGCTTAGAAATGCTAAGTTTATCACCTGTTACTTACTCACTACCTCTTTCTGCTCCCAACTATATCTATAATGACCAAAAGGTACTCCATTCAGCAAGGCCTTAACACACTGACAAAGAGAGCACCAGTATCTTTGGAAAAGGTTTTTTTTTTGTCTTTTTCCGTGTCCGGCAACGGATCGCAACCCTCAGTGTCACCCCCACACCGGACCGGGACCAGCAACGGGACCGCAACCCTCGGTGTTGCTCCCGCGCCTCGCTCAGCCAGTGAGCGGGAACCGGTCTGTATGTGGGATCCGAACCCTTGGGCGGGAGCGCCGCCGCGCTTCCCAAGCTGCGCACTATCCAGTGCGCCACCAGGCCAGCCCTGGAAAAGGTTTTAATTACTTTATCCATAGGCCAGGAATGTTGGTAGAAGGAATGAGGTCTTTGTTTCCAGTGTGGATGGAAGAATTCTAGGAAGGTAGAAGCCAAGAGACAGTTCTTACCACAGTACGCCCTACCAGGAGCTGGTATTCAGAACACTCCTATCACAGAGCTCTCTAGTGGTTAATTGGCCATAGGGTCCCTCAGACAGAAATAAGTCAGCCCACTGAGGTACCACTTCCATAACTGAAAAGTCCAATCAAACAAAGGCCTAATTTGAACTACAGCAGGTGACCTGGCCCTTACCTGTTCCCTCACATCTGCCAGGGCCTTGCTCCTTCTCCTGCTTTTAAAACAGTGGTTATTAAGTTTTTCAAGCTACAGATCCCTTTGAGAATTTGAAGATAGACTCTCTCTTAGAAGAATGCACACAGAAAATACTGTACACATTCAAAGGTTCCTGAATGTCTTCCTGAAGCGTGGACTCTCAGGTTGAAACTCCCTTGTCTATTAGTTCTTTCCAAGTTCTTTCAATCATTAAAGGAAAAATAATAAAAATGTTCCTGATGGTGCATCTCTTCTGAATATTGTCCTCTCTTCCACCTCTCATCCAAGCTTCATAAGAGTAGTCTAACCCTTTCAATGGGGAGAGGGGTTAAAATGCACATATATGCACGTTTTTAAATTTGTAGAAGCTCTAGAAGGACATACCAAAAAACCTCATTAACAACAGTTTCCTCTAGGAAAGAGGACTGACAGACAGGAGAGGGAGGGAGACACGTTTCATTGAATATACTTTTTATTATGTGTACAAACTACTTCACCAAATAATAAATCAAAATCTTAAAACTTTTAAAGGAATAGGCCCTTTTTGTTTCTAATTTCTCATTTCCCAGAAACTTTCTTGCATTCTACATGTGATTTCTAATCCTTTCCATCCCTTGAAACTGGTTACGTAAAGGTCACCATTTGTCTTCTAATTTGGAAATTCAATGGATATACAAAGTCTTTATCCTCCTTGATCTCTCAACAGCACTTAAAAATCTTCTTTTCTAGGCTTTTGTACCACCACATCCTCTTGATTCTCCCAAGTCCTTCTCATTCTCCACAAGATTATTCACGTGCTTATGGTGTGACAAGATTCTTTTGTTCTGTTTGTCCCTATGCTGGGCAATATCAATGACAAATCACTAGGACAGGAGTTCTCAAAGTGTGAACTGGGAAACCCTGGGAGTCCACAAGATTCTTTTGGAAATCCAAGAAACAAAACTATTTTTATTCAATCTTCCTTATGCCATCCCCAAACTTGCTCTTCTTCCCCATTCCCTATCCAACCCCTCCACCCAAAGTAACCAGAGCTAGAACTGTAGCAGGCAACAATTCCCTTGCTACAATCATCAGGTATTTACATGTACCAATTTCTCGATTGCTTCTCACCTTTCCATACCTCCTGCCACAGTATGAATTCAGGCCACTGTTATTTTCCTGGACTACAACAGTCCAACCAGTCTCCCTATTTTCAGTTTCATTCCTTCCCAAGTCTAGTTTCCATGCCACATCCCATTCTTTATCCAATACCCAAATCTGATTCCCACCATCACCACCTACTCACTTGAGTCTCTCAGCCTGCACACATATTGCCCCCAAGATATAGGTGCTCTCTACAAGAATTTCTGCTTATTATTTTGTTGAGGATAACCTTCTACATCAGCTGGCTGGGAACATGAGACACAGCCACAAAGAATCCAAGTCTGTGTTTATAATCACAATAACATACTATCACCTCAAACCAAGGTAGTTAATAAGAATAATGGGAGACAATATACAATTGATTCCATTCAAGAGAATATGAAGCTCTTTATTTCCAAATGTATCAAATTTGGGTGAACAGAGAAAAATAATGAAAGAACTAAGTCTTTTCCAACATATTAGTACTCTAGTACTGTCAAGCCAAACTAAAAAGTAACTTGTTCCATACCATATTCATACTGTAAGCAATGTGTAAAATACACCATATGTCACATTAAATTAATGTTAGGGAACCTGAACATTATTAGTTTTGTAGCTCTAATCTATAAACATTTTGATGTTAAGAGCTAGAAACACAAAGAATTCAGTTTAATATTTAAACATCTGAAACACTAAATTTCTAGCGACAAACCAAGCCACTTGAAGTTCCCTAAATATATCTTGCACTTAAAATCATTGTACTCTTCTTTAGCCAATCCTAGACTGCCTCTAACTTTTTTTATTTTTATTTTTTGGAAACTACCATCTTGCCTCTACTCTGTTTCCTTCTTACAATGTTCCTATCTCTGAAAACTTGAAACATCTCCTCTCTGAAAGATCAAACCCTACATTAATGCCTAAACGATATTTAGCTTTTGAAGCAATGTTGTTTTATTTACACACTGAGAGGCGTAGCACTAGAACTGTGCTAATATGGTAGTCACTTAGCACACGTGGCTCTTTAAATTTAAATAAAACTAAAAATTGAGTTTTTCAGTCACAGTAGCCACATTTCAAGTACTCAACAGACACATGCGGCTGTGGCTAAAAGATTTTCATCATCACAGGAAGTTCCATTGGATATGTTGCTCTATAATTTCTCCTTTTGAGTAAGCTCTGAGAAAGCTACTTCCAACTTTGAATACCAATTCTGTGTTGACAACTTTCAAATCTTTCTCTCGTCTTTTTCCATTAACTTAATGAAGTATCTTAAGTAAGGTACCTGGTATTTTGACTGGACTTTATCAGTTGCAGAGATGGTGGTGGTGGTTTGGAAATAATAACAGCAGTGGCAACAACAACAACAAATCAATAAGGTATAATTTATCAAAAATGAAATATATTTTTCAAGATAAAGTTAAGACTGAATTTGAAGGCTGGATGGTTAACTCACTTGGTAGAGCATGGTGCTGTAACACCAAGGTTAAGGGTTCAGATCCCCATACCAGCCAGCCACCAAAAAGACAAACAAAAACAAAATATAAGACTGAGTTTGAGACAAGCAAAAATAAGTAGATATTAAAAGACAGTGCCTACTCTACCCTACCCATCCATCCTAAAATAATTAAAAAGTACTATGCAAAAATCTTTAAAAGGTATCTTTGTGCTCACACCTGAAGATATTATTCATCACCAGTAAACTCACCTTTCACATAAAAGATATATTAAGATCACAGCCTATAATTAGTCAATATAGACTATAATTTAGCCTGTTTCAAAGTTTATTTAGTTAATTACATCTCTAATTCTTTCAAGACAAGAGTTTTAAAAAAAAAAAAAACCTCAAAAACAACACAATTAATAATGTACTTCAGCCAGATTTACAACTACAAAGCAAAACACTACAAATCACTTTAAATGTCCCAGCTACCTTCATACTGCACTATCATAAAAAAAAATAATAGTTACTACTTATTTAGACACAAATATATTTTCTGCCTTATAGAGATATCTAATGTTGGTGTTACTCCAAAAGACAGCTTATTTCAAAAAATGAAAAACTCCACTTTCTGACTACTTAACAAATAAAATAAAATAAATATAAGACCATGCCCCCAAAAATTCAGACAGAAAGCTTCAGAATGAAAATAAAAGGCATTTCCAAAATAATATATGGTATATTCTTTTATTTAATAGACATTTATTACCACTACAAATTTCTTAAATGGGGTGATTATTAAATTAAATAAACATTTAGTAAGTACCTACCGTGTGCTAGGCTTTGGATTACATATACAAAAACAAAAAAGACATGGTTCCTGCCCTCAAGGAGCTCACAGTCTAGCTGAAGCAGACGAACAGCTACAAATGCAATGGCAAAGCACCAGGGAAGCATTATGGAAGTAGGAATTGGTTCTGCGTGGAGTATGCAGGGCAGGCTTCCCAGAGATGGAGACAATGGAGCTGGGCCTTGGATGAAGAGGAGTTCGCCAGATGGAAGGGAAGGGGGGAAGCACATTCCAAGCAGAGGAAACAGCGTATGAGCAAGCAGAATCTTGAAAGCACATGCCATGGGACAGGATGATGCGTGGTCCAGCGGAGCTAGAGTAGAAAGTGCACACAAACTAAAGAGACGAATTAGTTTTTCTTTAGTGACCCATAACTGTCAGGAAGCAAATCTTCATATTATACTTCTCATAGCTAAACTGTGATTCTGGTAACAAAGGGGTAATTTTAAACTATTCTATTCATTTCACAAATATGTGAGCCCATTCTATAAGTACCCAGCACAGTAGTTAGTTTTAAAAAGGCAGTTTTAGAAACATAAACCTTAATTTTCCTCTGCATATTTAAGCAAAATAAACCCAGAATACAGGTTTCCTTAAGCTGAAATCACAGTGCTTCACCTAGCCACATACAAAGTCCTCACTTTTGTGAACTTGAGCTCCCTCTACTCATACCATTATCTCTATCCTTCTTAACACTTTCGTAACTATCAACCCAAGCTAACCCCACAGTAAGGCACTACAAAGGCAATTTAGCCTTCCCTTCCCATTCTGCCTCTTTAATCAAGGTGCCCACCAATGACCCTATGGAAACCAATGCAAGGCATTATGCTAAGAGGAAACAATGCATTCTGACCTCCATACCAACTTTCAGAAAGTAAACTATAGTGAAACAAACTATTCAGCTGAATTCTGAATAAAGATAGGTATGAAGCAGAGACCCCAAACCCTTCAGAAAAAGTAAAAAGACAAGGAGGGAAAAGAGCTTGGGACAGAAAGTTTCCTACACAGCCAACAGACACACTGTTCACCAAGGTAGCTTGGTGCTCAGGAAGGTGAGAGCTTAGGGAAGGGATAGGGAAAGAAAAGGTTAATATGTGAGTCAAATCCTTTGCTAGATGTTTTCATTTAAATTCCCATTTACTCCTCACAATAATGCTAAGGGAAAAATTGTATTACCTTAATTTACAAATGAGAAACCTGAGGCCCTTGGAGGTTAAGAAAGTTGTCCATGACTACATCAGCTAATAACTAGCAGAGCCAGCTCACAAACCATGCCTGCCTGGGTCTAAAGCCATTTCCACTTTACAACACTGCCTCTGGGTTTCTGAAATGAGTGCAGTACTCCCAGGGGACATGCAGGGTTATAGTCATATCCCAAGAAAGAAAAGTCCCTACTTCTCCCTCCACTATTTTCACACCGTCAGTGTGAGACAATGGTGGTGGCAACACATACGCACAGATCCCAGAAACTTAGAGAAAGAAGAATTGAGAAAAAATGATTATATATGTTTAGTTGCCCTTGGGGGAAATAAAGTTTTCTTTGTAAAGATATTGAGTGCTTTAATATAATTAAATTAGTATCATAATTCAAATGTGACTTGTTTATATTGCTATATGATAAACTATCAACTAAACATCTCAATAAAAATAAAAGCTAATGGAAAAATCTCCAGTCGCAGTATTAGAATGAGAATAATCCTGAACCTGAAAATTAATTATAAACTATGTGGTAAGGATACTTGCCAAATAAAATTTTGCCTCTCTTTGGCCACAGTAACTTTTTTTTTTTTTTTTAGTGGACAATTAACACCAACAAATAGTAAATAGTCCCAACGGGTCAGAAAGTTTGATGTATGTTGGCCTAGAGAAATATTGAAATGTTGTTTTCTACTGTGCACATTTACTTGTGCTCTGTCTAAGTACTGCCAAATATCAGAAAATAAATCAAATTTATAAGTCGAAAAGCTTGGGGCAGGGGAGGGCTTCAGAAAACCAAAATTCCAGTGATATAATTACAATTTAAGATACTTTATGGAGGGCCGAGCCCGTGGCACACTCAGGAGAGTGCGGCGCTGGGAGCGCAGCAGCGCTCCCGCTGCGGGTTCAGATCCTATATAGGGATGACCGGTGCGCTCACAGTGCTCACTGGCTGAGCGCGGTGCGGCCGGTCTCAAAAAAGGACAAAAAAAAAAGATACTTTATGGAGAGCTTTTGAAATTACACACACACACACACACACACACACACACACACACACGCTATGACTAAATTAACGAACCTTATTTTGATTGAGAGGATCGTTCCGCAGTCTCTGTTTGTTCTTCTGTAATTTACTAGGCATCATCTTTCCAGTTCTGAAGTCAAAACTGCTGAGGTCAACAGTATTTCCCAGGTATCTTGCCAACTGAGGTTTGCTCCTGAACTTCTTACCACTTGGACTAGAAGAAAGATATGGTTAATTAAACAAAAGGCAACAATATATACTCTAGATCCCTATATGAACCTTTCCTTCATGCCTTCCTTTCTGCCACCAATTGTTACCACATTATAATTTTACATATTTATTTTTTTTTAAGAAATGTTAAAGTTTGAAAGAAACTTCCTAACCTCCTCATAAGAAGAGATAATGTGTCAACTAGTATTTCACTCTCCTAAGTACTGCACTGAAGCACATAAGAGATGTTACTACAGATTATCCCATAGTCATTCATTCAGCAACACTGACAGAACCCAAACACAAACTTCATGCAGAGCACAAAGTGCACACTTCAGATGTCTTCAATCTTATAAACTTTCTTTCCAAATTAACTTTTAAAATGTTATTTCTGTCTGTACTACACATACATAATGCCAGCAGTAATCAGAAAGAATTTCAGGACAAATTCTTCTGAAGTCAACAACTCTTTTGTTAACACACATGTACACACAACCATTTGGAAACCAGATAATCCTCAGGCTATTGATATGTGCTAAAATTTATAAAAGAAAAAATTCTTGAATTCTGACAACGTCTAAATGCTCCTTAATATAACTATTGAAACAAGGAAACTAAGGCAGGCATTTGCAAACGTGCTTGTACAATGCTGACATGAGTTTTGTAAGCCGAACTCCTACTTTAGAGAAGCATATGAAGAATAATATACTCCTTGTAAAAAATATTGTCAAAGCTGGAAAATTACAAAAGTGCTAGAATTATACAGAGGACTAAACTAAACTAGACGTTCTTAAAAATGTTCTTCCTGGTGGCATTAATCTGTAAGGAATCCTTTTTAGGAAGAATGCACCAAAGTCTTATCTAATACATTTTCTAAGCCAAATGTGCTAGAACAAACTGGTAAAGTCAGTGTGACATGTCACCAGAAGAAAATTTTGAGAATTCCAGAATACCTCTCAAAGAAGTCAGCATGTCATATTTCGAACTTAACCTTGCACCACTGACCACAAGAAACGAAAAATAATTCAACAAGAAGACAAAAAGACAAAAGGAGAAGGTTGTGAAACCAAGAACTAAAATACTCCCCTGGAACAACAAAACTTCTCTCTGGGTCAAGTCCAAACCAATACACCACCCTTGTCACAAACTCTATGGTATTCTGCTACCACAAACTTCAGAATAACTGAAGATCATATCAACATTCTTTTTTCACAATCATATGACTTAAGTTTTCCTGAAACACAATTCAAGGCACAGATTCAGCAGACAGATGAAGATAACCACCAGAGCATAACAGAATAGAACAAAGCAGACAACAGTCAGAACATAGCAGGAGAAAGAATACAGGATTATAATAAGCAAACTTTAACTCCAATTCTAACCTAGACATATAAATATGCTCAGTATCACAAAATAAAATAGCAAGTCACTCTCAACATTGTCCAAAACTTGAATCGTCTCTGCCCAACCCCAACACACACTTCTATCCCCAGACCTGATCTTCTGTATTCCTCCTCTTTGTTGGTGGCATCACGGTCCACATATCTAATCTTCCAAGCTAGAAGGCCATATCACAATCTTCCACTGCCCTCTCTCTCAGCCATACATCCAGTACCGAGTTCTAAACATTCAGAAATTCCTCAATGCTGCAAAAATAGCTTTGTCTCCTTAATAATACATCAAAAGCTTTCAATCTCATATATATATTTTCTCCAGACACTTTTCCCACCATCCATGGTATCCCACATTCCAAACTCAAAATCACCAAAATATGCCATATACCTTTAATTCTTCCAGCAATGTTATTCTAGAATGGAAGGAGGAGCATAAGCAATACCCTGCCTGTCAAAGGGCTATTAAATCCTCCAAGCCCAGCTAAAATGCCATGTCCCCTAGGGAGCCTTCTCTAATTCAAGTTGGAAATAATTCTACTAAATACACTGCAATTGTTTGATTACAATAACTCCTACATATTTCTTTAATGAGTCAAGCCAGAAATTACAATGACACTTTTTAAAACCCTCAAGCGTCATACAGGTTGAGCATCCCCAATCTGAGAATCCAAAATGCTCCAAAATCCAAAACTTTTTGAGTGCCAACAAGATGCCACATGTGGAAAATTCCACATCTGACTTCATGTGCTTTCTTTTTTTTTTTGTCCTTTTTGAGACCGGCCGCACCTCGCTCAGCCAGTGAGCGCTGTGAGCGCACCGGTCATCCCTATATAGGATCCGAAGCCACGGCGGGAGCGCTGCTGCACTCCCAGCGCTGCACTCTCCCAAGTGCGCCAAGGGCTCGGCCCCTTCATGTGCTTTCTGATGGCTCAGTGTATACAAACTTTGTTTCATGTACAAAATTATTAAAAATATTATATAAGATTATATTCAGGCTATTTGTATAAGGTGTATATGAAACATAAATGAACTTCATGTTTAGACCTGGGTCCCATCTCCAAGATACTTCATTATACATATATGTAAATAATTCCAAAATCCAAAAAATCTGAAACACTTCTGATCCCAAGTATTTTGGATTAGAGAAACTCAACATATACAAAGGCTAGCAATGAACAAGGTAACTTTCTGAGAGCAAGACACCTTATGAGTTGAACAGTAAAGGATGTGGTTTCATTTGCAAGCACAGTGGAATTATAAGTCCTATGCTTACTTAAGCTACACTTCATAGAATTTTTAAAAATTGAACTGGAAAAAATATTTTCACAGTTAATCTGTTACACTACATAAGAAATAAAGTATTACTAAATGGCCCAAAATTATTTTAGAAAATTGGTAAAGATTAGTCTATTATGTCACTTACATAATTACAAATAATTGTAATTAACATAGAATAGCTATATAGTCCCTATAATCAGATACTCAAGTTACTGATAAGATTCTAATATATGACAAACCTCAAAAATGAAAAAAAAAAAATCTCTGCAAAAAATAAAATAAAAATTCTCAATTAGATATTCCTCTAATAGATCTCTTTAATTCAATAAAAGCTGAGGTCTTGTGGACCTTGTTTCAACAGACTAATTTTCCTGAAGACAAAAATATTCAGGTAGCAACTTTTACCAAAAAGATGCACACTACTGTTCTTACCACATGGCTCAGAGACAAATTTTTGAGGGAATCAACTGATAAATTTCACAAATTAAGCCTGCAATAAGTAGTTCCTCAGGTAACAGTTGAAATGTCAGCTATGTACTACAGCTGAAAACATACTACAGCCCCATTATAACATTCCTCCATAAAACAACTCTTCAGAGATCAATCCACTTTAGACACCTCTCCCCAAATCAAGAAAATTTAAATATCTAAGAACTCGGTTAATAGGCTATACTCATGAAATGTGAATCCATAAATTTATGATGTAGGTTAGCAGTTTAACGTGGCTTAAAATCATTCCTATGTTTACTGATTTTAAAAATCAAGTGGAGGGTGTCTATTATAAAACTAAATTAGCAATGGAGGAAAAAAGGTAGAAGCCAAGTTATAACTATTAGCATATCCCCAAAACAGAATATCAACTTGTAACTATTAAATTCTTATTCATACTGAATCACTACCTCCTGTCATAAAGATGGAATTCTATGAAGCATCTGTACTGGATGTCTATCCACATTTGTCACACACACGGCTGCATTGAGAAAACAGTAGTACACGCCACTGTCTTCTTCGTAAATGCTAAAGCTTGTGCATGTTACTTTAAGGAAAGTCAACCTAGCTGCCCCAGGGGATTTTAAGGCCAGATACCTTTCCCTGCAAAAGATGAAGGCAAGCATACAGGAAGGCAAGGCCCAAGGGAATGGTTAAGGAGAATTCTGCCCATGAGATGCAGACCACCTGCACAACAGCAATCTGACCCTGGAAGTGACAAACTGAGGAAGTAAATGCTAGATGAACAAAATTACTGTCACTTAAGCCCTGGTTTTATCCAGAGTGACGAAGTCATCATCTGTCTGCCCTCTGTGATGGCTGCTGTAGGTCCTGTTCTCAGAAATATAAGGACTTAAAGTGACTAAGCTTTTATTCTAAAAACATCAACTCATAACTTAAGGAAATTATTCTTTTTTTTTTTTTCCAAACTCTAGTAGACTGGTGGAGGATGTTAGTCATTTTCAGTTTTCTCTGCCCAAAGTGATTACTTCAAATCCCAGTAATGAAATACCATTTCACTTTCAACCACAAAAAAAATTCCCTCCCAACTGTACCCTAGTTACGCCATTACTGAACCAACTTGTGATCACACCTTTAACTTCTCCTACCCACTATTTAAATACCCTGAAGAAAAATACTAATTAAATGAAAACCAGAAACATGAGTTGTATTTTTCCAGTTCATATAAGAACATTTCCTCACTTGAACTATGTCTTTGTCTCCTTTCAATTCAACTTTTTAAAGCAATTCTTAAATCTAACTCCATCACAGAGGTTTTTAAATATAGATTATCAAAAAGAAAGAAATTTTATCTGGCATCTGACTTTCAAATCTAGAAAAAAATGTAATTGATATGCTAGAAATACCTAAATTACAATCACCTTAATTTAGAAGTATTCACACTGTGTCACACTGTGAACTCACCTGTAATCACCATTACCTGAGCTAGACAACCACAACATGCCCTGCCAGTCTACGACATAAAAATTATAGCATCAGAAGACCTGCTGCTTGCATGTGAAACTGCACTGTGAAACCACCCCTCTAATACAGCAGAACAATTTTTTCATGTTACTTTGGGAACATGGATAATTATGATGTTTAGTCAAACCATTATGAGGAGACCAGGTCTGAGCAAATACAAGTATATCTTCAGACCAGTTTCTAACACGATAAACTGTGGGGGTGGCAGTCATCAGAGTGGAGTAGATGAAGTGGCCTGTGACTGACAAGAAGCATCATGATGACAGATGGCTAACTATATGGCTAAATAGCATCCCCATCAATGTCAGGAAGTACTTTGTGGGGAATAGTAAAAATCTCCACACCAAAAATTCTATAAGGTACAGCACTGGAAATGTTTGCGACTAAAGAAACATCAACTTTTTTTTTTTTTTTTACCCCTTTAAATGGTAAAGCTTACTTGTTATTTACAAGAGTAAGTATTAAAACAAAAAAGAAAAGATTTTCCTAACTTTAAAAAATAATTGTTTCCAGAATCAAATGTTAGCTGAGACTAAAAATCTGAAATTAAAATTATCTTTCTGTACTTAGGTACCCCTTTAAATGGTAAAGCTTACTTGTTATTTACAAGAGTAAGTATTAAAACAAAAAAGAAAAGATTTTCCTAACTTTAAAAAATAATTGTTTTCAGAATCAAATGTTAGCTGAGACTAAAAATCTGAAATTAAAATTATCTTTCTGTACTTAGGTACAAGTCATATAATTAGAAAAACCACCATATGTTAAAGAACATATACCATTGCTTAAAAACACACACACAAATATACCCAAAAAGCAGACTGGAAACTACTATGTCAAAATATTAGCAGTGGTTCTCTTTGGAATTATAATAATGATTGTCATTTCCCTCCCTACAGTCTTCTATTTTTTCCAGTTTTCCACACTGAGCATGGGTTACTTATATAATCAGGAAAAAAATGTAATATTTTTTAAAACCCTGAAGAACACTTATAACCTAATATCTGCCCTAATCGCATTTCAAAATACAACAAAATACTGTAAATCTTCACATAACTACCAAGCACATGCTTCTATTTATGTTGCTTAATTAAGTGAGGAGAAAGAAACTAACATTGTGATCTACTGACCATCTATTACACACCAAATGCCTTACGTGAATTCATTTAATCTCCAAAAACTTCCATGAGGTAGAATTCTTACCCTCAATTTACAGTTGGGGAATCAGAGGCCTGAAGAAACTTAAAAATCTGTCCAAGTTAAACAGTAAAGCAAGATTCAAAGCCCTGATCTACTGACTCAAAAGTCCCCATTCTTTATTCTAAACCAGGGCTACCGAAGTGTGGTCTGTGCACAAACTTACTAGTCCTCAAATAAGTACACAAGTGCAGAAAAAGCATTTAGAAACTGCTATGGTAATTTGACAGGGTGAGTTTATGACTGTGGAATCTAATAATAAAAAGTTGCAACATATGTTTTGTTGTGTCCACTTTTATTTCACTTTTCTATTATGTTTTATTGCAGACCACTCTACTTCCAAGATACTATAACAGCTTCACAGTTACAGCAAAAGAAATAATAAATTAGTTAAAATTAGGTAGAAACATATTATCCACCCAAGAAGATACAAAAGCAACTTTTAGTTGTAGATGTTTTAAGCAAAGGATAAAAGAATTTTTTAATATTAGAAGGAAATCAAAAGTCCTATAGATACTTTCATGTCCAAAAATCTGTATGTAATATATACATACAAACACTATACACATGGTTAGGGAAAATAAGATAATTTTCTCCAGCTATTCAATATTTGTATACCTTACTTAGTACAAGGCAGGATGCTGGGTATAGCAGGAGACGCAAGACAGCCTTTATAGGACAGTCAGGTCTATTACCTACAGCCAGCATTAACCACAAGCTTTTTGGATTTAATAGAGAAACAAATTAACCACTTGCTTCATTCAGCAAAAATTTACTGTGCTGGATCCTGAAGATTCAAAACTGAATCAGACTCAGCCCCTGACATTGAGGAAGTTCAGAATCTGGTGTGCAACAAAGACTTACCAACTATTTATTCAAGCAAATGTGGCAAGAGTTAACAGAATTATACTTTAAAAACCATAAGAGTTGCCTATTTCTGCTAGGAGGCTCTGAGAAAGGGTGTTTTAAAGAGATGCATACCTGTTAAAAAGAATTTTAAGGACATTCATCCTTGCTTTATCTATGGATTCCTCCAGTATAAAAAGAACAAAGGAAAAAAACACCAAGATATAGCACTCAAAAAAACATTTAAAAGAGAATGATGGTATTGACTCACATTTGTAAGTCACTCATAAATGCTAAGTGCTCAATTTTAAAAACTAATTTTAAACTTTATTTGTTATTATTTATATTCACATTGAGCTTATGCACATCAAGTTCCCAAACAAATGAGTTTGAATTTATATTCTAATGAGAAAGACAGGGCAAAATCATGAGATCCACAGATATTATTCAAATTTCATTCTATTTCATACCGCATGTCCTCACTCACAAGTGGGAGCTCAGATACAAAGAAAGAAAGACAATAATAAAACACTGAATTTTCCGAAGGAGAGAACAGACCTACAGTTACTAGAGGTGAGAAAGGGAGAGGAGAAGAGTGGAGAGGGAGTAACTGGTCAAGGGACACAAAAAGTAATTATGATTTGTAATGATGAATATGCTAGTAATGTTGATTTGATCATCACATACTGTACACAAATACTGATAGTCAACTCTGTACCCCATAAATATGTATAAATAAAAATAATTTTTTAAAAATGAATTTCATTCTATTTCATACTTTTATTCTCCTTCCTTAGGAAGTTTCAGTTTTTAGAAGGTCCGATGAAATTAAGGAAAACTTCATTTTACAATTTTCTTAGCAATTTCTTAGTGGAAATAGGAAAGAACAATAGAAGACTAATACACAAGAGCGACAAAGATATTACTATTCCAAGCCAAACTAAATCCGGTGTTGATGGTTGACGGTTCATTTCTAATTCATCATACAGATCTTGAGAAAATCTCAAACATGAGTTAAAAGGTTATAAATTTCTATTAGTCGCACTATAAAATCTAAAAAAGCAAACAAACAAAAAAGCATCACCTCCTTTGCAAATCACCCACTTCTGTTCCATTAATTAAATCTAAATTATGAAGAAAATTATGACTACATAGCTCACAAAATTTTTAAAAGCAATTTGAAAAAATCATCTATCAATTTCTGTTGGAGATTATTTTTGGAATGTATACGCATCAGTTCCTTTTGAGTTATGCATTTCCTCTAATACAGGTATTGTGGGTGTTGTGGATGTTGTGCCAGGTGACACTTTGCATGTCAGATTCTAAAAATCAGATGTAAGACAGATGGCAATGTTGTATCCTAACAAAAATTTTAGCACATATCAAAGAGATGTGATGGTACAGCTGAGGGAGAAGTATCAGAGCACAATTTCCACCACACCTACATGTCTTTCATTTCTAGATCCATGCTTCAATCAGGCAACATCAAGACAAAAGACTAAAAGCAAGCCAAACTTTCTATTATACAATAAACTCTTAATAAATATTGGATTTCTTTCCTTTCTCCAACTAAAGAGATTTTTTTAAAATTGTTCTTTAGGGTATATTTCAACTGTATCTCCACTCTAAAAGAAGTATATGAACTTTTTTCATGAACCATATAAAACTATCTCATAAGCTACACTGAGCCTGCAAGTTACAACTTGATTTCTTCTAATTTAAGTGAAAGCTTTTAAAATGAAGACCTATAGTTTCCTCCCTGGGGAATATGTTGCCTATCTGAGTATCTGAGAAATAACAGGGTTAACCCTAGGTTGAACATACATCAAAGAGAAAGCAGGGGAAGGGAGATAGAGAACATATCTGAACAAATAGATCACTTCTACGATCCGGAATAATACGGCTCTAATTATGTTAATTTACCACGCCTATCTGAATATCTGAGAAATAACAGGGTTAACCCTAGGTTGAACATACATCAAAGAGAAAGCAGGGGAAGGGAGATAGAGAACATACCTGAACAAATAGATCACTTCTACGATCCGGAATAATACGGCTCTAATTATGTTAATTTACCACAATTTTTCCACTTTTTCCCCTCCAGTATTACATAAAGCTGGAAGGTCATACTTTGGTACAATGGCTTCACTATCGAATAAATTTTAAAATTTACCCTTTGATACTTTCAGGATGCAAGTATAATAACAGCTAATAATTACATTACTTTAGTGGCACACCAACAAAGCGTGAGAAAGTAGATTAGGCATGAGGTATTGCAATATTTGAGAATACGAGTAGGAATCTGTATGCCAGGCACAGAATACACATAGAAATAAGGCACACAAGACCCTATGCTACACCCTATACTATATAGTCAGTGAAATTCAAATGCTGATTTCTTACTTGTGTCTGTGCACTATGAGCATCTTATTTACCACTTTCACTTTATACCTAATATTTAAAATCCCAGGAAAGGCTTTCTATCCTTCTACAGTATCCTCAGATTAATGATAAAAATTAGAAACTTAGGGCTGGCCGGTTAGCTCACTTGGTTAGACTGTGGTGCTAATAACACCACAGTCAAGGGTTCAGATCCCCTTACTGGCCAGTGGCCAAAAAAAAAGAAAATTAGAAATTTAAAAATGTTTGGCCTTAATAATAAAATATCTCAATCAATTTCATCCCAACACAAAAGGTAATATAAACAAAGCAAAAGGCAAGAAGTCATTTAAGGCTTGTTTTACAAAATTTTAAGTGCAATATTAATTGGTAAACACTGATTTAGTATCTGTGTGTCCAACGTTGTGCCTAGAGGGAAAGAAGACAGGTATGCGAGAAAGCCACACGCTCTACAAAAATGAATATTAGAGTACTTCAGGAGACACACAGAAATAACCAGAAAGAAAGAAAATAATATGGGGAAGGACTTTTGATTAAAAGCCAAGAAGACTTTAACAAGAGTATATAAGAACTATAACAATGGTTGTATTTCCTCCCCTGGTCCATTCAACCAGTTTTCTCCAAAGACCACATGGAGAGGGTTTTTTTTTTTTAAGGCAAAAAGCAGGAGGGGGGGGGAGGGAGTTTGGCTGAACTTTGACATCTTCAATGATTCAGAATCCATGTCCTCAAAGCATCATACTAGCCTTTAGTAACAAATGGGATATACCTATACATTTTTAAAACCTATTTATTTGTTCAGCCCATACAATTGCAATTACTTAATGAATTGTTTTCCTTAATTCATCCTTAAACATATGCAAAGCTTCAAGAAATCTACATATTTATTTCACTGCTCTAGAATTGAATCCTTATAACACTATGAAGTACAGGTAAGATCATACCCATTTTACAAATGGTGAAACCACAGCACAGCACGGGGAAGTTAAGCGACGTGCTCAAGGATGCAACACTGGTAAGTGAAGAGCTGGAATACAAATTCCAGACCTCTTAACCCCTATGTTCTGCTGCCTTCCGTAGGGACTCCTACTTTGATCAGTATCATTCATGATTTTATAGACTTCAATTATATCTGGGTCCTCTTCTTTCCAGATCAAGAAAGGTGAAATATTTTAGTATCTCTTGCACCTGCTCCCTGTGATTATTTTAAGTCTCTGGTCCCACTGTAACTTTTTTTCAGAGGTATGATCAGGTTCAAACCACCATAATTTTGATAAAGGAATGAAAGTGTTTACTATCATATTTCCAATATCCAATCAGATAATATTTTAATGGCAGCAGCTGTAATAGTTTACCATGACTCCAAAGAGCCTAGAACCCAACGAGTTTAGACTTGATAAAAAAGGCAAGAGAAAGCTACAAAAGGATCCTATGAAGAGGAAAATAATAATTCAAAAATATCAATCGGGAAGTGTTATTCAGGGAACCAAGCACTAGAAATGACAGGAGTCAAGTAGAGCAGTTAGAAAATTATTGTTCAAATAGTGGGTTCAAATGATGGCAACAAACTTTTTCAGAAACTATACCAATGGATCCAATACTTTACCAAACCACACCCTTTTTAAAAACACACTTTGGATGATAATATAACAACTGCCATACACTATTAGTAATCTTGTCAGAAGGCATAATTATATTGCTTAACTGTCAACCAGAGGCACACCTTCCTATTAGAACTTGGCAGTTTCAAAAAGCAGCCAAAAACATTCTACTGAAATTTGAGGCTTTCTTGATGAGCTTAATTTCAGTCCAATTAGTAAGTATAGACCTCGACTGACATTAACAGGCACAGATTTGTTTAAATTAATCTCCCCAGGGACAGGCTAATTCAGGGGTTAGCATTTTAGAATCTGTGTGAACAACTGGGTGCAGGTGTTCACATTACCAACAGGAGAGTTAACCCACTTATTAAACAGATATGGCGGGTGTTTTGTGAGCTACTGGTTTTTTTAAGGTTGGGGGAAACACTAATATGTAAAGCAGTGACCCTGTGGGTTGAAAAATAATTTGCCCTCCTTTACAATAAGTAGGTGACCATCATCAGTCATCAAAGAAAGCTAAAGTCACAAGTCAAAGTAACCACCATATGGCAAGTATCATCACATCATGCTACAGGTATCCTACTGCCTCAGAATGTAACATCTCAGAAGGAAATCCAGACTGGGTGTTACAAACATGCATAGTAACCAACATTTTGTAGTCAGTCAATAAACAATAGACAATACTCCTTCCAGTCCTGAACTAAACACATGTGGCACGAATCTGTTCAACATGTCCTTTCCATTTTGTGTAAACAAGTAAAAGGCAAATCATGCTGCAGCGTCTCATAAAAAGACTTCCACTTTAGAGAGTAATTATTACTATACTGGTTTGTAGTTTGCCTTAAGATTAATTTATTTAGAAAGTTTATTTTAAATTGATTATATCAGTTTTTCTGCCATAAAATATTTATTGAGTTTGTATAAAAAATTTAATGTTGAAAAATTTATAACACATCCAAGGAAACATTAAGTGACCACAAATCAAAATGAGCACTACAGAAATCTAACTTTTTTTTTTTTTCCTTTTTGTCTTTTTTTTACTGACTGGTAACGGGATCACAACCCTCGGTGTCACGCCCGCACCAGGGACCGGCAACGGGACCGCAACCCTCGGTGTTGCGCCTGCACCACGCTCAGCCAGTGAGCGGGAACCGGTCTCCACATGGGATCCGAACCCTCGGTGGGAGCGCCGCCACGCTCTCAAGCGGCACACTCTCCAGTGCGCCACAGGGCCGGCCCCAGAAATCTAACTTTTTGAAATAACTTTTCCAGCTACTATAAGAAAAACAAATGAAGAAGCTTTGCAATAACCAAAAGTTAGTTTGAATAGATACGTCATCCCCACACTAAACAAACCATATCCCAGGAGAACTGCCAGACAAAGTGAAATTCAAAGTTTAACATGCTCTACTGAGAACAGACTAAGTCGCCTATTCCTCAAGGAGTTCAATTCCAGACACAGAATATTCTTGTCAAATATAACTGCCTACAACCTACAAGACATCAGCACATAGTTCACTGGTTATGCAGACTGCCTAGGTGGGAAGAAAACAAAATGGGCTGTTAATGAAAGAATAAACAAAAATGAACTGTGAATAACACTAAAGCAAATAAATTAACTTGAGAGAAGTAATCGTTGTTTTTTTTTTAACCACAATCACTTTCTTAGCATTGTATCAATTATTTGATGGTGGAAAAGAACTTGGCAGTTTCAAAAAGCAGCCAAAAACATTCTACTGAAATTTGAGGCTTTCTTGATGAGCTTAATTTCAGTCCAATTAGTAAGTATAGACCTCGACTGACATTAACAGGCACAGATTTGTTTAAATTAATCTCCCCAGGGACAGGCTAATTCAGGGGTTAGCATTTTGTATCAATTATTTGATGGTGGAAAATACAAAACAAGAAAATCACTTTTATATGTTTAAAATAAGTTTCCCAGTTTATCATTTGTGATTTTAAGATGAATGGTCTCAGATCAAGTGAAAAATTAAGTTCTAA
Source organism: Galeopterus variegatus (assembly GCF_000696425.1). Lineage (NCBI taxonomy): Eukaryota > Metazoa > Chordata > Mammalia > Dermoptera > Cynocephalidae > Galeopterus > Galeopterus variegatus. The sequence goes on from NW_007728328.1 coordinate 90,866, forward strand.
TGCAACACCACTCTCATTTTATTTATTTTTTTACTTTAAAACAAAATGAATTTACTGAAACTACTCAGTCATATATTTGAGCAACCATGAGGAATATGTTCATATTTACATGCTACACAAGCAGTGATCACATTCTTGTGTGTATGTACGTATATGTGTGTATATTTTTCTAACCTTTTAAATCTATTGAACAGTATTCTCAATTTGTAAACACTGTATGTGTATATACACATTTTCAAAAAGGTATTAACCTTTTCGATGACAGCAAGAAGGAAATCCTTTATATTATTCCAATGGCTAAATGGCTGACCTTTGGCTCCAACACCCATATACATTCCCTGAAAAATGCTTCAATCAGTCCACAAATATGGCCTTCCAAACCACCAGATGTAACATTTATATTCTCTTCTATAAATGGGGTGGTTTATGAGAAAATTCGGAAGAAATGATTATAAGATAATTCCACTGATATCAAAAGCCAGAGACACTTTCCTGAGCTTACTGGGTCATACAAATTAAAGACATGAACAGCACGACCACCATCACATTAAGGTGAAAATCCTTTAATCATTTAAACCAGGATTCTCGACCTCAGCACTGGTGACATTTGGGGCCAGATAATTCCTTGTTTTGGGGGCTGTCCTACCTACTACAGGATATTTAGCAGCATCTCTGGCCTCTACCCACTAGATGCCAGCAGCATCCCCCACTCTCTAAGTGTGAGAACCAAAAACGTCTCTAGACATTGCTAAATGATCCCTAGGGGGCAAATTTTGGCCTAGGAGTCTAACAAGTTAGTACAGTGTTTCCGTTTTCAAAAGAGAATACATTCTGCAACACCAAGGGAGTTCTACGAAACTTCAGGCATTCCAAATGACTACTTTATATGAAACTTTCCTGGATCCCACAAAGTAACTAAAACCTGTTACTGTAGATAGCTAATTCTTCCACATGTGCATGATTAAACACTCTGGTGATGATGAATCTGGGACAGGCTGGGACAGGAGCCAACAGTGACTGGGTTTTACAGTTTGGATGAATTACACCTTCTTTTAACCCTTCAGTGGACTAACCATCCCTGCCACAGTAACCTTTACTTCGCAAACCATTTCCCCCAGTGCCTTCAATATGAGATGCCGTCCTTTGAGTCCTCACCTTTCAGACACTGCCTCTCACTGCACTGGGGTCAACTGTCACCCAGGGGTTCAGACACCTTCCACTACCAGGCTTGTCTGTCCTTGCCACATACCCTGGGGACCCCTGCTCCCACTCGGGCACTCCCCCAGCCCAGACCAGCACTTGACCCTTGACCCTGGCCTGACCCCGCCGCCCCACCCCCACCCCCAGGGCGGTACCTGAAGTAGTAGACA
>NW_007728328.1:93777-96078 GCF_000696425.1 Galeopterus variegatus
GGCCGCGCCCTTCCGGCCTCTACCCCCACGGGGCGCGCGGAGCCCGGAAGGCCGGTCGGGACCGAGCCGCTGGTGAGGACATGTCGGAGTGACAGCGGCTACTGTGCTCCAACTAGGATTAACCTCCACCATTGTTATTGAACCTATGTTTGCTTCCCAATGAATAAACAACAAACAAAACGGATTTTATATTTTATCTTCACTAACTCAGCTACTCATTTAACGAAATAATAGATTCCCCCTTTGCAGCCTCTCACACGAAGGCTTGCCAGGGAGCTCAGATTGAAGGAATAAGGCAGTGTCCTTTAGATGAATATCATCGTCCTTCAGAGCTATTTACAGTTCTAGAACTTTGTAAGGGTATGGTAAGGGAAACAATAATTTGAAGTATTTATCTTTTTTTTTTTTTTGTCTTTTTCGTGACTGGTAAGGGGATCGCAACCCTTGGTGTGGTGTAGCCCACACCGCGCTCAGCCAGTGAGCGCACCAGCCATCCCTATATAGGATCCGAATATTTATCTCCAGTCATACGGGGTTTACGTCTAGATTCTCCTTAGAGAATCCCCAAATCCATTGAGAATTTACCAAATTTCTTGGGATCCTTGCTTAATTTGGATTTATTGTCTAACACAGAACTCAATGGCCTTTGACTTGGTTTGTTGAAAATCCAACTTAACCCACTGTCACATTCATTTCGGTTGGCCAACTCATCATTCAGGAGTGATTTTAAGGGATAATGGAAACTTGATTAAGGAAATGATGTAAGTTTTCTATATGTTGCTTAACATTTATAGAAATGTGCTATCAATATTCAAGATGATATATTATGTAATGTTCGGAAGACTGAAAAATGTAAAGCACATTTTATCAGACTGATGATAAATTGTCTTGGTCTTCTGAACACGCAGCGCCTAAAAATTGAAGACCAAGTTTAATGTACAGAAAAAGTTAATATAAAGTAGTGGAAAATTAGAATTTGTTTGATTTGTCTTTGCAACATATGCAAACATTAACACCTACCTACAAACTTGTCAGTCTCTGAGCCTGACCTTAGACTTCTGTTAATGTCCTTGTTTGAGATACAGTAAATTATAGCTTCCTACAGGAAATCTATCTGGAAATGTGCGCAGCCAAGAGTTGGAAGTTCAAGTGAAGTTCTCAGGAAAGAGGTCAATACTGAAAATGTGCATTTAGAAGTCATTTGTGAATATGTCAATTGAAGGAGACCTTGCCAGTAAATAAGATCTCCAAGGAAGAGTATCCATAGTTAACAATAATAATACTAAAAATAAAATAAAGAGGATCAAGAACTGAATCTTAAGGAAAACCAGCATTTAAGGCTGAGATGAAGGAATAAAAGTCAGAGAAAAATGAGATCAAAGTTTGGATGACAAGCACTCTGTAAGAGAGAGTGCCCTGATTTTCACACCTAATTATAACCAAGGAGTAAAAATAAGCAAAAAATTAAGTAGAAATAGTAATTGACACAAAGATGGGAAAAGTTATACTTTGGAAACTTTTACCTTTCCATGCTGGGACTAACAAGGCTGTAGATCAAATGATGCAGTGGATATAAAATTATGTTTAAAGGAATAAATAACACAAATTTAAGGTTATTATTTTTACTTCTACCACCAGATTTCATTTGCTAAATCCCAGTAGATTTAGTTTAATGTTCCCTCTGTTAGGAAAAATCTTATTTAGGCGTTTCAAGAATTCTTTGGTCACACTTGAATTTTTCTGCTGTGATACCATAGGGTAAAGTACAAAAAAAAGGCATTTATTTATTCTCCCGCTAAAAGAAGAAAACATTCCAATTAAGAAAACAGTAAATTCCCACAGGGACCAGATTGTGATCCTAAAAGTATTAAGAATAGATGCTGAAAACCTAGGAGACAGGCCCCTTGATTTCCCTTAAAGTACTGGATAAATAATAAACCTACAATTCTGGGGAAAAAAGCTTATAATTCTAGAAAAGTCCTCAAAGAAGCATAGCAACATTTTATTTTTGGAGCAGTAAAGTTGTCACCTCATTTTTCAATTTTTGTCTCTCTTACAATGGGAAAGGTCTTCCTGGCTTATCTTATGGAATAAGTGAAAGACAAAATATGAGAGGATTATGTATGAAATCTGGTCCATTATGCAGACAATAGAGCATAACGATCTCTACCTCCCAGGTGTAAAGGCAGGTGCCAAAACACCAACTGCCACCCCTGGAAGACTATCCATTCTTTCAAATATTTTTCCCTTTATTGTTTACCAGGTAAAGCTGAGGTTAAGCCAGTAAAAAAAAAAAAAAAA
>NW_007728328.1:97401-98241 GCF_000696425.1 Galeopterus variegatus
ACCCAAAAAAAAAAAAAAAAAAAAAAAAAAAAAAAAAAAAAAAAATTACGGGAAGCTGTTGTTTTGAACTGAGTTCCTGTACTAACCTCCAATAGATCAGACCAAACCAAAATGGAGTCACTCATGCTAAGTGCCACATAATCAAACTGAAACTTTAAGAAAGCAGATAGATCCCAAAACAGACTAGTTTTTGTTTTTCTCCTAAAAAGAAGAGATCCCAGCATAATAAGGAAGTCTCTGCTCTAACCCTAACAAAAAAGGAATCTGAAGCAACCTGATGTTAACAAATCCGTTTTTAAAAGTATCATTATTTCCTTGTTCCCACCTTATAAAACCTACTTTTCTGCTATTTCCCAGTGGGATTTGAGGCCAAATAAGTTAATTTACAATTTTGAGAGGTTGACAAAAAGAGGGGAATTGTTAACTTTGGCCTGAAAATTTCTTCAGACGTTACTGTAGCCTCACTTGATATACAAGTAGACGGGAACCTGCTCTTGTAACAAGTAGCCAAGTCTCAGCCAATCACAGGCAGCCAACTATTCAAACCATGTTCAAATAAGGCGAATACCCAGCTGTAACCAATCCAGGTGTTTCTCTATGTCACTTCTGTTTACTGTACATCACTTTCCTTTCTCTGTCTATAAATTTCAGGTGACCACATGGCAGCTCCCGAATCGCTTTGAACCTATTCTGGTTCTGGCTGCTGCCCAATTTCCAAATCGTTCTTTGCTCAGTTAAACTCTGTTTAACTTAATTTGTCTAAAGTTTTCCTTTTTTAAAGCCATGAGGGCTGACTATGGCTGCTTTTCACAAGTGGGGGAGGAGTGGTAACTGAGGCAA
>NW_007728328.1:99406-100530 GCF_000696425.1 Galeopterus variegatus
CAAGTTGATTACATTGTACATTTGTACACAATTGTACTCAATTGCTTACCTGGAGGCATCTTTTCCTATTATCCCATAGCTTGGAAATCTATCATCTGGAGTGGAGGATTGCAGCAACAGTTGTTTTCTCTTGACATCTACAGCAAACACAACGGTTGGTATAACCCTACACTCATTACCAACCTGAGTCTCTCTTGCCTACCTTTACTGCAGAAACTAGAACATGTAAATAATATCTCATTCTCGCTTAGATGAGAACAGGGGAGAAGTGGGAGTGGTTATGGGAAAGCATTTACTTTTTTATCTAAAAAATAAAAGACGTGATTGGCACTATCCTCTTTCCTTTGCTACTGCTGGAACACGGTCATAATTTCTGAAGCTGTGACAGTCATCTTACAACTATGAAGCAAAGAACACGAAGATAAAAAGCCAACACCCTAAGAATAGCAGAACCAGAAGACAGAGAGCCTCAAAGACATTATTTGAGCATCTGAACCGAGTCTCGCAACTATTTATATCCAGACCTCTTGTTATCTGAGAAACTAGACCATTTTTTGATTAAGCCACTGTTTGGTTTTTGGATACCTGCAGCAGAATACATTCTTTGCTAGAATGCTATTCCTTCCCTCAATGAACTGTGTAAATCTTGCTGAAATTCAAGTAGCTCCCAAGCTTGAGACCTCTGTGTAAGAGATTGTGAAGGGTAAAGGAGGTCATTGGAGAGCTGTGTAGAGAGAGCAAGGGATGGTGGTCAGTAAGCTTTCCTCCTAGTAGTGAAAGACCAGGAGTGGTCTCCCTTTCACACCCTGATGGAAGGAAAAGCATTTCAAGAGACAGTCTCTGCTTGGGCTCTAATTCCCTTGCTTAGCACAATGAAAGCTCTAGCTTCAGAAAGTGTGCTCCAATAAGGTATCTTTGAAATTGATCATTTTTTAGCAACTGTTCTCTTCAGAGTGGAGTAACAAATGGGAAGGAGTGCCATGATCAGTGTTTCTACAACTGAGATCCACAGATGTGGACCAGTTTGCCAATTCTGTACCACAAGCTTTGTTTTATTTATTTATTTTTTGTCCTTTTTGAGACCGGCCACACCGCGTTCAGCCAGTGAGCACTGTGAGCGCACC
>NW_007728328.1:100971-103844 GCF_000696425.1 Galeopterus variegatus
GTGCGCCACGGGCTCGGCCCTGTACCACAAGCTTTTAACATAAAATTTTTATTTAACAATAACTTTTTAAAAATAATAATAAAAAGCCCTAAAATAAGCATATAATTGGCTGTGGTATTTGGATCATGCCACCTTATTTCACTGCCCTAGTTTTATCTACTTGGTAACAAGAAGTGCTACTTTGAATGACATTAACTAATGATAAAGGAACAGAAGCCAACATAATATGTGAACAATAAGATTGTACCATATGAAGACCAAATAACTTCAGAGCACACTGAATGAAAGTTTTGCCATCACTCAATCAGAGAAAAGTGGTGGAAAAAATTAGTCAACTGAAGAACACAGTGGTATCTATAGGCCAAAACCAATTATCTAATTAGCGGTAATTTGTACCATGTTAATTTTGGGATCAATAATTTGGTTTCTGGGATAAAAATCATTCATAATAAAAAATTGATTTCATTTAACTATTTATTTGATCATTTTACTTGTATTTAACTTATAAATGTGTTCAGTTTCTATAATTACATAAGAGCTATAAGCATAATAAGGTTAACACTAGTTTTATGTTTTCACATCACATATTTAAGTAACCTCAGAACAATCATTTAACTCAACACTGGAAGGGTCTTCAATAATTTTATTCTTATAAAAGGTATACCTATTTTTCGCAAGTTTGAGAAACAGTGCCCTAATTTGCACTCTCACGATGAAATTTTTTCTTCCTATGCAATGAGATTTCTGAGAAATTAATATTTGTCTTTGGTGACCCCGTACATCTTGGAATTATTTCTTTTCTCAGCCATCTTATGATACTTTCTTAGATAATTTCTCAGATAATGGTGTTCTTCTACAATCCATTTTTGAGTGCCTTGTCTTCTCATTCTACGTGCTCTCCCTCAGCAATGTCACTTACTCACCAGGTTCAGCCACAGGCACTGACTCCTGCCCTCTGGTGACAATGTGGCTTAAGCAGCATTGGTGAGATTATCTTACTATAGACACCCTACAGCAGTGTTCCAGATGCAAATGAGAACCATGCTCATTGGCTACAGTTGAGGTCTTGAGTGGGCCCAAAGAGTAGTACCCTTCGATCCCTCCTGAGTAGTGAATTTATTAAGAAATAAGAAAAGGAATAAGAAAAATGATGTCCAAAATAACTCTTTTATTGGGGCCGGCCCGTGGCTCACTTGGGAGAGTGCGGTGCTGATAACACCAAGGCCGCGGGTTCGGATCCCATATAGGGATGGCCGGTTAGCTCACTGGGTGAGTGTGGTGCTGACAAAATAACTCTTTTATCATTGAGAAAGGCTAGGTTAGAGGACGGAACATAGTGTGAGAGCTGAATGGGCTTGTCACTGAACTTCAAAACTTAAAGAACTAACCTACTTGATTATGACTAGGCTGCCTATGGTCTCTCCCTTCACTTCTGGGGGGGCCTGGCCTTAACTCTTATGCTTTATAACATGGACTAAAGTAATCAAGAACAAATGGGCTGGGCAGGCAGGAAAATGCCAAAAAGGAAGAGAAGAGGGAGAGGTTTGGGTACCAATAGCCTGTTCTTTCCAAAATTCACCATTTACTATCTCTTCAGGGGATTGGGGCAAGACGCCAGCATAAAGAAGAAGAAGGGGAGAAAAACCCAAAAAACTCTTTAAAAACAAGAGTAGAAAGTAGATACTCCCCTCTAACAGTAGTATCATTTGTGATTGCTGAAAATTGTTCTTTTAAAAGTTATGTTTCAAAATCATATGTTATTGGATTTTTTTTTTTCTGACAAGTTTGGGAAATATCCAGATAAGTGAACACTAAGAATAACCAGATTATAAGATCTGAATGGTTCAATAAGACAGAAGGACAAGATATTGCTACAATATTTCAGTAAAGTGAATAGAGTTTTGATATTTCACTACGGTGTATATTGCAGGAGGGCGGAGGGGCACACAGAGAAAGTCAATGACATGATTTAAAAGCAATATAATTTTATTTAGGTCTAGTTTTTAACCTAATCTTGCTTTACCATGAAACAGTTGAGATAAGGAAATAATCTCTGAACATACTTTGAAATGTGAGCTTCTAGTGACCATCATGAGAATATATAAATTTTCTTTACCAAAGAAATGTCATTTTAGAGCATATGCTGCTTAATCTTTCAAGATACACCTGAATTGGAGGAGGATGGGGTTGCAGGTGGAATTTTTGCATGTCTTCTGCTTGGATAATCAGATCGTAGAAATAAGAGAGATTATCAGGATGGCTAATTTTAATATTCCTTTTACTCACTGATACTTTGGTATTTGGTCTTGTCTCCATAACCACAGGGCAGATCATGCTCTACGTAATTTTCACCCTCACAGAAATAGCACAATGCCCAGGCTATTGACTCACCTCTCTCCCTTGAACTAGCAATAAATCATCACTAGATTCCTTACCACAACAACCTGTCCTTAACTCACTTCCAAATGTTGTTTCTCACTATCGTTTTGATCAGAACGCCCCATTCTTAGATTCTTACAGTATCTTCTCACCGTCCCTTAATCAGATAAGGTCCTTCAACTGATCACATTTCAAATGCTTCACCACGTTGGCCTGAGCATATTGTTTTTTTCCTATCCTGTTTCTTGCACTTTTTAAATAAGATGGATTTTTCTCAAAGGACACTATTAACTTTTTAGCACTTTTCCCCAAGTCTTTTTTCCAAGTACACAAATGCCCTGTTTTCTGTGGATCGTACCATTTCTTTATTCCTTCAAGATATTCTGAAGATCTTTCCTTACTATAGAAATAGAGCTTCCAAACAGCTTTCTCGTCCTAATATAGACAGCCTAGGATCTCCAGACATTTGAGAAAAGTCCCGAACATGCAAAAAC
>NW_007728328.1:104000-107563 GCF_000696425.1 Galeopterus variegatus
AAGGACACTATTAACTTTTTAGCACTTTTCCCCAAGTCTTTTTTCCAAGTACACAAATGCCCTGTTTTCTGTGGATCGTACCATTTCTTTATTCCTTCAAGATATTCTGAAGATCTTTCCTTACTATAGAAATAGAGCTTCCAAACAGCTTTCTCATCCTAATATAGACAGCCTAGGATCTCCAGACATTTGAGAAAAGTCCCGAACATGCAAAAACAGAGCAAAAAAAAAAAAAATCCAGTGGCAAAAAAATAACTTGGAAGAAAGAGAGACAACAACAAAAAAAGAAACTTTTAAAGAATCTAATTAATATAACATTACTCAGATGTTAACATACTCAAATGATGTTTCAGAATGAATAAGACAATATTAAAGACGAACAGAGAACAAGAAAGAGCTCTTAGAAATGTAACTATGATAGAAGATTTTTTAAATCAATAGAAGTGTTAGAAAATTAAGAAGATCTCCCAGAAAAAGATTTAAAAATATGATCAAAGTAGAAGGTCCACTATTTGACTAATAAGAGTTCCATATACAAAGAATAGACAAAGCAGAGAGTAATAACTTACAAAAAGAATTAAGGAATTTTTAAAGGCATGAGTCTCCAGATTGAAAGGCCCCCGGCATAATGAAGAAAACACAACCTCACCCCTAGATACAGCATTATGAGATTTCAGAACATCACAGGTAAAGAAAGGTTCTCAGTTTCCAGAGAGAAGAAAATTCACATATGAAAGACTGGCAGTAAGAATATCATTCAATTTCTCAACCATACTGAAAGCTAAAAGGCAAAGAAAGAACGGCTTTAAAAATTTTTTAAAAATTATTTTCCACCTAGAATTCTATATCCAGTCAACAATTATTTTCAGAACTGCGAGGTAGGTCTCAAAAATGTATTTCTCAAATACTTTTTCCTAGGAAGCTGCTGAAGAATGTGCTCTACCAACACATAGAAGTAAAACAAGATTGAGGAAGATGGGAGATCCAGGAAAGGGGTATTCCGATACAGGAGAGAGACAAGAGAACCCCCAGGGTTATGGGGAAAGGAGCTCTTGGCTGGGAAACAGGTCCGCAGAGCAATATTTCAGGTTGGAGGCAAAGGACAGAGGTTCCAGGAGGCACATTTCTGGGGGGGGGGGGGGGGGAAGAGGATTGGTTATGTATGCTGACGGCTATTCAGAAAATTATATTAAAAAGCTCTTGGAAGATGTGGAAAAAATCCATGATAATTACATAGAACACTAATAAAATTTTTAAAAGAGGTCATTATTAACTTCAGGGGGAAAAGGAGATATAACCATGGTCATAATACTGTGATATTTTGCAGTATGTAGTGATGTTTGAGTGATTTAACCAAAAATTGAGAAAGTGAACCTACACTAGAGGAAGCAGCTTTAAAAAAGCAGGATGTGTTGCCTCTGGGGAGTGGGATTGAAAAATAGAGAGAGATGGGGCCAGGTACTGCATATTTTCTTTATATACTTCTGAGTATTACTTCACTTTTTGAACCATGTGCTTGTATTATTTTAATAAAAATATAACAATTTTTAAAAATTGAAATGTGACTTTCTTTTTGTACCTTCACTCACAACCTTATGATATTAAGGATAATTATCATTTTTTCCCCAAGTGCCTGTTACATGCCCACCCTTGTGTTGGACATTTTGTGTGCATAATGTCTAATTATCACAACCCCATGCAAAGTAGATATTATTATCTTCAGTTTACAGATGAGGATACTCAGGAATTGAGAGGTTAAATTACCCATCAGAGTTTACCCAACTGGTAAATAATAAAGCTGGAGTTGAGCCAAAGTCTATCTGGTTTTAAAACCTGGGCTCTTTTGATGACACGCTGTGGTAAAGTTCAGCTTTACCTTTGTTTATGTGTAATTTTAACTTTTGCACAAGTTAGCTAATTATTCCTTGGGTGGGCATTGTGACTGTTTGGGTCAGTGTTGTCTGTTGTGCTGTAACTCCTTATGTTAACGTTTTCAGCCTATAACTTACTATGTTCTTCAGATTCCGAGTATATAGTTTTGAAGGACTCTATGTTATATTCTTCTCTTTAGCTGGTCTGAGTTTCAGAGATTGCTCTCAGCTATAACTCTGAACTTAAATGTTTAGCCCTGAACTGCTCACAGCATTCACTTGCAAGTCTGATTGCTTGGTGCAGAGAAAAGAAAAGTACTAGTTGAAGAAGGTGAGCTGTGCCTAGAAAGAGAGTTTTTGTAGGCTCAGTGACTACAGAGCCAGAGATTAGAGCAGCAGCCTCAGGGGTGAAAGAGAGAGAGCAAGAGAGCAAAGCTTGTGCTTTAGGTGAGAATTCTGCCCTCATTCTTATCCCCTTACTCATCTCCTCGACCTGTTAATCAGGCAGTAATTATATCAATACAGGTGTTTCATGAAAACAAGAATGAATGAAAAGATTAATGTCCAAAAGTTTAATGAGAAATATTTTTCTTTAAAAGACATATGAACAGAAACCTTCACAAATGTTTATAAACATGTAGTTTGTGTATGGTAATTACATATAATTTTATATAAATCTAGTAACAATAAAAAAAGTTAAGATTATAATTTTTTTTAAGCATCTAAACTTAGGTCAGAAAAATGGTTTTCCTAGTTTGTGTATGGTAATTACATATAATTTTATATAAATCTAGTAACAATAAAAAAGTTAAGATTATAATTTTTTTTAAGCATCTAAACTTAGGTCAGAAAAATGGTTTTCCAATTGCATATTTTTTTTGTAGTTTACACTAAAATAACATTTATATAGTGGATTTGCTATTAATCACTGCAACTTGTAGAATACTGTAATTAACCAATTCTGAATAATAAATAGCAATTGAGGATGCATAAGGAAACAATACCAAACTAATTTAAGGGAAAAATGAAGAATTAATGTTGCATGAAAGTATGAAAGAGAAATTTGTACTTATTTTAGCAAATACCTTCTGCTGACTTTTCAAAGTCTATGATTATGCAAAACATGATCTATCACAAATGAAAAAATTAAGTGATTAGTGAAACCACAAGTAAAAAATGATAAATTTTAAAGTTCTTAAAATGAACAGAAAAAGTGTATGATTGCTGTATAGAGAAGGGATAGTTTTATTTAATATTGTGATTTTTTGGAGAAAAATCAAAACAGAGACTTTTAAAATAGTGCTTAATAGGAATTACTTTAGGGTTTCCCCATATATTTTTTAAAAGTCCAAGTTTTAGGTTTTTTATTTTTTATTTTAAAACAATCTCAAACTTCCAAAAAGACCACAAGAACATCTCTTTCCTTACCATTTTAAAGTAAAATTGCTATGTGATGTCCTATAATCCTAGATACTGTGATCTGTAATTCTTACAAATAAGGACACTCTCCTCCAGAATAAATGTAATAACAACCATCCAAGATCAAGCAATTAACATTGATATATTACTACGATCCTTGGACCCCATTCTAGCTCTGCCAATTGTCCCAACAATGTCCTTTATAGCAAATGGAACTAGTCCAGAATTATACAGTGCCTTCAGTTGTCATGTACTTTTAGTCTCCTTTAATTG
>NW_007728328.1:108241-110506 GCF_000696425.1 Galeopterus variegatus
GTAGCTGATCTGAGTTTCAGAAATTGCTCTCAGCAATAATTCTGAGCTTAGGGAAAAATTTAGCACTAAATGATAGCACTGAACTGTTCACGGTATTCATTTACACGGGAATGAAGCATCTGTGTTAGTTTTCTATTGCTGGATAACAAATTGACACAAATTTAGCAGCTTAAACAACACACACTTATTATCACACAATTTCTGTGGGTCATTAGTGTGGGCATGGCTTAGCTGGATCCTCTTCTAATGATCTTATCTCTGGATCCTCTGCTCTTGGGTGTATTCCAGAGGTTGATGGGGGCTAGAGTCTTATCTGAGGCTTAGAATCTTCTTCCAAGCTCGTGTGGTTGTTAGCAGAGTGCATTCCTTGGTTGGTTGTTTCTTCAAGAACAGCGGGAAGAGTCTCTGGCTTCTATCTCTACACCCTTTTTTAAAGGGTTCATCTGGTTAAATCAGATTACCACTCATGGTAACCTCCCTTTGATTAACTTAAAGCCAGCTAATCAGAGACCTTAATAACATCTGCAAAACGCTTTCACCATTGCCAGCTGTTATGATGTAATCACAAGAGTTAACAGCCCATCACTTTTGTCATATTCTATGGGTTAAAAGTAATTTAAAGTTTCTTCTCACACTCAATGGGTAGGAGATTACACAAAGTCATAGATCTTTGGGGGTCACCTTAGATTCTGACTCCCACAACTTATTCAGACATATGGCTTAATCAGCCACACAAGATAGGTTGTCATATACTATTGTAGGAGAGCACAAATGGAGTCCTAAGTTGGTACAATAAACCCTTACCCCAAAGAGGTGAAATCAGTAGTCCTGTTATCAGACTGGGTGGATGGTCAAATTGTCAAATAGTTCTAGAAGCTCTATCAAAGGAAGAATAAAATTTAATTATTACTTGATGAAGCTCTTGATATCTGGAATAGTATATTAGAACTTCTTGTATTGCTTCACTGGTTATTGACTCTATTCTGACTCAGCTTTTTTTTCTCCTCAATTTTAAGTTGGGTTTTTGCATGTCTGAACACATAAAATTGTACAAGTAAAAACACTGTTACGACATGTGTGCACCATTGTGAAATGTCAGGTAAAGCATGGGTGTGACTACTTTATGTGTGCATATCATGGAGTAAAAGTTGTACAATAACAAGTAAAGGCACAGCATATCAAACTGTGATACTTTCATAAGAAATCATTTTAATATTTATTGTAAATTTTTGTGATTTTTTACTTACTTTTTTCGTAAGGAATGAAATCAATTAGATATCATTAGTGATTCAACTTAGAAAGCAAACATTTGTTACTATCCTTTCAAACTTCAGGATCAATTTAATTGAAGAATGTACTCAGTTTTCAATGGGCACTAATTTAAAAAGTACCATTTGAAACTGCTTGTCTATGTAAATCTGAAATTTCTGAAGATACTACAATCTAAACAAGGTATAGAAATGGATGCTGAAGCTAATTTATCACCAGCAACCCTATGTGGCAACTCTTGTGGTCATTATTCTCTAGTTACTTTATTCTAATTGATTATAGGATTAAAAAGTAAACATAAAATAAATATATGATCTTAAGATTCTGCTTTTATCCATATCAGGGGTGATGATTGAGGAGGGTGTTTTGTGTGAGATTTTGCTTTAAAAAAGTTTGCTTTAAAAAAGTTTGAAAGCCAGAAAAGAATTTGAATGATAGTGCTGAGAAGCCTGGATCTGCAGTGAGTAAATGAATCTAGGAATTCAGGAGCTTCATCAAGTAATAGATAAATTTCATTCTTCTTTTGATGGAATTTATAGAACTATCTCATAATTTGACCATATCCACCCAATCTGATAACAGGACTACTGATGTCACCTCTTTGAGCTAAGGGTTTATCGAACCCACTTAGGACCCCATTCAGCTCTCATACAATAATATATGATAACCCATTTTGTATGGCTAAGCCATGTGTTTGAATAAATAACTTTCCTACCACCAATATCTGGCTATCTGCATTTTATCAGAAAAGGTCAGATCTTTCAACCATCAGCTATAGCTTTTTTGCTTTTTGTTTTTCCTTTATGCAATGAAGAAAGGATACTTTTTTTTTTTTTTTTTGCTGACCAGTAGAGGGATGGAATCCTGAACCATGGTGTTATCAATACCATGATCTAACCAACTGAGCTAACCGCCAGCCTTCTCCGCTATAGTTTTAGTTAACTGTAGGCTGCATAAGGTTCATGATACAATTCTCTAAGCATTGTAGCTTCCTTG
>NW_007728328.1:111149-111957 GCF_000696425.1 Galeopterus variegatus
TAGTTAACTGTAGGCTGCATAAGGTTCATGATACAATTCTCTAAGCATTGTAGCTTCCTTGGTATATGCCTCCTAAGTAACAAAGATTCCTCTCCTGGAATGGAGCAAGGAAAAGATCTAAATCTAAAAATCCTAAAGTGTTATGTTTTTCAATGTGCTTTTTTTTTTCAATTTCATTATAGTATAATTGAAGTATAACAAACAACACACATTTAAAGAGTACAATTTGGTCAGTCTTAACATATGTACATACCACATTCAAGATAATGAATATTCACATCAGTCTCAAAAGTTTCCTTCTCCCTTTGGTAATCCCTCCCTGTCACCAACCCCTTCCCCAGAGAGAGAACACCTGATCTGTTTTCTCTTGTCATAGATTAATTAACATTTTCTGGACTTCTGTGTAAACGGAATATATAGTACGTGCTCTTTTCTCTATTTTAAGATTTATCCATGATGTGGTGAGCATCAATGATCTGTTCCTTTTTATTGCTCACTAGTATTCCATGATATGGGTATACCACAGTTTGTTTATCTATTCATATGTTGATAAACATAAGGTTGTTTTTGACTATTACAAATAAGCCTGTAATAAATAATAAATACCAGTCTTTATGCAGGCATATGTTTTCATTTGTCTTGGGTAAATAGATACCTAGGAATGTAATGACCTATGTTGAAGTTTTTAAAAAAAATTGCCAAACTGGTTTCCAAAGTCACTGCACCATTTTGCATTCCCACCAAGAGCATGAGTTTTCTAGTTGCTCTACAGCCTCATTTTCACTTGGCATAGTCAGTTTTTTTTTTT
>NW_007728328.1:112222-113870 GCF_000696425.1 Galeopterus variegatus
CTAGGAATGTAATGACCTATGTTGAAGTTTTTAAAAAAAATTGCCAAACTGGTTTCCAAAGTCACTGCACCATTTTGCATTCCCACCAAGAGCATGAGTTTTCTAGTTGCTCTACAGCCTCATTTTCACTTGGCATAGTCAGTTTTTTTTTTTTAAAGTTTAGCCTTTCTAATGGATGTGTAGTGGTATTTCATTGTGGTTTTAAGTTACATTTCTCTGATGATTAATGACGTTAAGCTTCTTTTCACGTGCTTATTTGGCCATCTGTATGTCTTCTTTTGTGAAATGTCTGTTCAAATCTTTTGCCCATTTTCTTACTGGGTTGTTCAATGTGTTTTTAACAGATGTGTCTGAGAAAGACTTGGTATTCAAAAAACCCATTTGTTTATGTTGAAAGTTTTGGCTCAAGAAACTGACCACCACTTTGATTACCAGATCAAGGTAACTGTTACTTTTCCCTCTGTGCAATGAGAATCTGTTCTGTGCCACTTGATCTGATCACCTACTATGTTAAATGTCCTCTATTTCTATACTATTATCTTTCCTTCCAGGGCATGAGTTACCTGTTAAAATGTTCAGCTGCAATCTGGTTGTCCTCTTTGTTATCAAATATTACTATATCCAATACCTGTGGTAGATAGTATTATTACATATTATTATTATTAGAATTGGTGCAGGAGCTACTAAAAACCTTGTTGGCATCAAAGAATGGAAGTTTTGTGTGTGTGTGTTTTATTTTGTTTTTACGGGTTAGCCTTCTAGGGAGATCATGTCAACTTAAATAGAATACGTTTCTCTAAACACATCAATAAATAGAACAAGATATTGCTGGTAGAAATCTAAGAAAAACATTGACATTTACCTTTAGACTTGGCATTACCTATTTAAAATGAGAGGTTGATACAAAAACAAACAAACACTTTGCTCACTATCATCATCAGGGTGGATATTCTGGACTGTAGAGACAGTGACTGATATCCCCTTATTCTAAATCTTGAGTAGTTGTTTCCAAGCTGAGTTGTAAGCATAATTGGACTTTGAAATCAATACTGTCTGATAAAACAAAACACAGGTAAAAAGATGGAGTCACATCCGAAATACTAGTGGTTTTCTCTTTTTCCACCTATTGTGGGTTTGGTTGAAGGGGGAGTTTCAAACCCTTTCTCTTTAATATTTGAATGATAAGAGGAATTGTGCTCTGCTCTCCCAGAGGCACTGCTTTTACTTTCTTTCTCTCTTTCTCTTCATCTTCTCTTTGCTCTTCCCTAAGGCAAGAACAGATATCACAAGAAAAAAACAAGCAACCCAATTAAAAAATGGGCAAAAGAGCTAAATAGGCATTTCTCTAAGGAAGATCTACAAATGGCCAACAGACCTATGAAAAAATGCTCAACATCACTCAGCATCCAGGAAATGCAAATCAAAACCACACTGAGATACCATCTCACCCCAGTGAGGATGGCTAAAATCCAAAAGACTCTGAACGATAAATGCTGGCGAGGCTGCGGAGGAAAAGGAACTCTCATCCATTGTTGGTGGGACTGCAAAATGGTGCAGCCTCCATGGAAAATGGGATGGAATTTCCTCGAACAATTGCAGATAGATCTACCATGGTTCTACCATTCCCAGCTATCCCACTGCTGGGAAT
>NW_007728328.1:114784-116846 GCF_000696425.1 Galeopterus variegatus
GGGGGAGGGAGGTTTTGGTAATGGGCCACAATAATCACCCACATTGTATATCAGCAAAATAAAATTAAGAAAAAAAAAAAAAACTAGTGAGAGGAGGAGAGCCTGATGATCACAAGGCTGCATGGAGTAAATGGTGCTTCAGGCCAGCACTTCTAGTCCTTCCTGGCCCCCTCCCCCAGGCACTGTGGTCTCCCTGTGCTTCCAGGTTCTAATCAGTAAACCGGCAGGTGTGTTCCACCTCCCACAGGCCCTGATAGGCCTCTACCCTCTCAGAGGCAGCTTCTCACCCTGCTACTGGGTAGAAAAGTCAGGTTGGCCATTCACATAGGGCTCTTTATTTCCAATTCACAGTGAGTAGGACTATGACAGAGGCAGGGAAGAGGTCTCATGAGAGAGCCCATCAAAACTACTTTTACTGGTAATAAAGTTGAGAATCAAAACATCTTCTACCTCCCTGGATCTATTCTGACTTAGAATCTGGAAGGTGTTAGAGCTATGAGCTTTGAGATTTAAAAAAAAAAAAAAAGCTGTGATTGACTCATGTGAACATGTGGCTCATTCTGTTCTCTCTGTGGGAGCATTGCTCAGCTCAAAGGAAAGGTAGATCATGGGGAGCTTTGCTTTCTGCCCCACCCTCTCTGTATGTGCCTTCAGGACCAGACTCCCGCCTCCTCCCTTCAACACTTAAGTAGTGAGAGTCCTTGTAAAAAGCCTGAGTGTTACACGAGCATTTGCTGAGACTTGCAAGAAGCTGAGGAAACCATAAGCAAAAGAAACAGTAAATTTCAAGACAGAAAGGGCTGATTCAAAAGCATTGTATAGAGTCACAGTCTGATAACATGATGCTAATGTGAGAAACTACTTTAGCCATTTTTCCTAAATAATGATAAAGGTGACTCAGGAAAATGGTGACCTACTGGAGTATTTAATGCCAACAAATCTGGTTTATTTTAAAAGTAGGTGCCTTCTACTTTTACTTGCTGAGCTAAAGACACCTATAATATTTTTATGGCATGCATTTTTCTCCTAACTACATGTATTCTTTGTGATCTAGCCATGGTACTGTTCGGGAATATAACCTCCATAATTGATAACGTATGACCATATTGCTTTTATATTTGGGGGAAATTTATTAGGAAAAAAATTAAATGTTCTGGTTGAAAATCACAAGATTTCAACTTCTATTATTTCCTGAAACTTGCCTCACATATCAAAAAGCAGATCAATAACAACCTAAAACTGACTTCAACCTTCTCATGTTTAAACTTCCATGATTAGTTAGCCAGCTGGAGGTTCAAACTCAGAATAATCCATCTGGGCACTCAATAATTTTTAGTTTTATTATAAATTTGTTATCTATAAAAATATTTATAAAATCCTGGATCTGGCCATTCAAACCTTCACTGAGGACAGCAGGAAACTCTGGAGTATGAGATAATGAAGGTCCTAGACTGACAGAAATTCTGGAGGCTTTCTCAATTTTATCTTTCTTGTCTTTTTTTTTTTTTTTGAGACCGGCCGCACCGCGCTCAGCCAGTGAGTGGTGACCGGCCATCCCCATATAGGACCCGAACCCGCGGCGGGAGCGCTGCTGCGCTCCCAGCGCCGCACTCTCCCGAGTGCGCCACCGGCTCGGCCCTCAATTTTATCTAAGACAATTACCTTGAACTTTGTAGACTGCGGTTTTCTCTTTGATTCAAACCCGGTAATACTTCCTCATATAATCTACTCAAATAAAAAGTTTGAATTCAGTGTGGTACATAGTGCAGACTTTTGCTATCAGAACAGTTCCAAAATCTTGGATTTATGGGTTCCAAGCCTCGTCAACCTTTTTACCTTCTTATATCCCATCGGTTAGATCTGTTTGAATGGACTCAAGAGTAGATTCAGCCCAATGTCAAAGACGGCATTCTTCCAACACCCACCACAATAAATAAATTTGTCACTTATTTCATCTATGTATTATGTCAGTATCCTCTTCAATAATTGCAAGTCTAAATTTTCAGGTCAATGTTGATTTGGGCTTTAGACCAGATTATTCCACTATTAACCTGTTTTACTG
>NW_007728328.1:117117-119383 GCF_000696425.1 Galeopterus variegatus
TTAAAAAAGCACTGGTCTAAGAACCAGGAAACCTGGTTTTGCCAAACACTTTGGTAACTATGAACAAGTTATTTAATCTTTCTGGTTTTTAGTTTCCCATCTGTGTAATAACCCAGTTGGACAGGATAATCTCTGTGATCCCTCTCATACTCTGAATACTTAGATATCTACTGTTTCTAAATACTTTAGCATTTTTTACAAAGCCTTTGTAGATTTGCTTGATAATTTTATCTTCACAAAAATCCCTGAAATAGACAAGGCAGGACTTTAGAGGATAGATGGATAGGCTGGGTATTATTTTAGAAGTGGTAATTAAGGTTAGGGAAGATTAGGTGATTGTCAAAGATTACCTGTCTGATAAATACCAGAACTGGATCATGAACTCGGGCCTTTTGACACCGGTAAATTTCTGTGTAGACCACAAAGAATGCATAAGAGGAAGTGTAATTGTTTGAATCATTAATTATATGCATGAATTACTTCTACCGGTGGCACTTCCTTTAGCTGCTCAAACCACACTAACTCAAACTAAAAGTAAATAACAGAAATAAAAGTAATAAAATGACAAGTGTTTTATTGTAATATGAGTATAGGGTAATTACGAGGGATTGAAAAACAACAGCTGAGCTCTGGGTGGGTAGGTTTGAAGCCGCAATGTGGAGCAAAGTTATGATTCAGTTATGGCCCGTCCTTACGAGAAATGCAGAGATAAGGTACGGTGGGGGTTATAGGAACAAAGGTATGAGGAAGAGGAGGAGTTTGGAAACCCTCATTGCTTAGCTACGTGAAAAATTATGGGAAAACTCATAGACTAAAAATGTTTGAAGAGCNAGAGAGAATTTGTTTTCTTTGCCTGACTGTCTTTGAGCTGGGACATCAGTCTTCTCCAGCTCTTTTGGACTTTGACTGGAACTTACACCATCAGCTCCACTGGTTTTCAGGCCTTTTGGTTCACACTAGAACCATACCATCAGCTCTCCTGGATCTCCAGCTTGCTGACTACAGACTGATACATGTCTCCAGAACCGAGAGGGGCTGGTGTGGCTCAAATGCAAGGAAAGATGATCAGCTTTTATGAGAACTAGTAGAGAAGGGAGGGGAAGCCTGCCCCAGTAGGTCCTTAAAGGCCATGGTGAGAAAAAAGTTAAATTTTACTCTAGAGATTGTAGAAAACCTTGGAAGGGTTCTTATCAGGAAAACGAAATTATATATGACATTATTAAAGGATCATTCTGGCTGCTCTGGGGCCCACAGATTGTAAGGGGCAGATATGAGGAGGCCAGTAGAGGTGGCCAAGCCACAGATGACTGAGAGTGTGGCCTGCGTGGGCTGGATGGGGAAGGTATCAGTGCAGATACAGAGAAGCAGAGGGATTTGAGAGGATATTTGGAAGTGGAACTGACAGGCCTCATGTATCATAGTGTGTTTATATAAGGTTTTTTATTAATTTGAAAAGAAAAAAATAATATTTTTATAGAATTTTAGAAAATTAGATTTGTCCTAGGGATGGGTGGGATCAGTCTTGAAGAAGGGCACAAACACATATGAGCAAGGATGTTCACTGCAGCAATATTGGCAACAGCAAAATCTCAGAAATAAGTGTCCATCAACATGGAATTGGTAAAACAGTACAGCCTTTAAAAAGAATGCAATAGGGCCGACCTCGTGGCTCACTCGGGAGAGTGCGGCGCTGGGAGCACCAAGGCCGCGGGTTCGGATCCTATATAGGGATGGCCGGTGCGCTCGCTGGCTGAGCGCCTTGCGGATGACACCAAGCCAAGGGTTGCGATCCCCTTACTGGTCACACACACACACAAAAAATAGATTTTTGTGCACTGGAAAGAAATAATGTTCAAGACATACTAAATGAGAAAGTCTAATGCAGAATAATATGTGTAGTGTGATCCCATCCCTGTGAATTAGAAAAGATTATCATTGTGTATTAAGTATTAAGAGTAAAAGTCTGACAAAACGTATCAGACTCTGCTTACAGTAGTTACCTGCGGGTAGAGTGGGCATTATGGGGATTTTCACTTTATACTTTCTACAGTACCTTTTTATCTTACTAGAATTTCTTAAACAACGGATGAGGGGAAAAATTTCCTTTTTAAAACCAGAGGCACAAGCAGCACTTTTAGTATTAATAGGTACTTCAATAAAGTTTGGACCAACTTTAAGAAATAAATGCTATAAATATAAATATTATTTTTCTTTATGGAGAGTTTATATTAATCTCAAACCAAAAAAATGGAGATTACTGATAAAG
>NW_007728328.1:119393-153189 GCF_000696425.1 Galeopterus variegatus
TCATTGCTTAGCTACGTGAAAAATTATGGGAAAACTCATAGACTAAAAATGTTTGAAGAGCAATAGCATAGGAAAAACGTATTACTATATATCAAGTTGAAAAAAGTTAAGACTAGTTTTGTAGTCTGAATGTTCCCCCAGCTGGTATGGGAACTTAATCCCCAATATGGTATTTGAAAAATAGGATCTTTAAGAGGTGATTGGATGGTGAGGACTAGATCTTCATAAATAGATTAATCCATTCACAGATTAATGAGTTAATAGTTTAATGGGTTATCAGGGAGTAGACTGGGGGCTTTATAAGGAAAGCAAGCGGGCATGTTTGTGTGCTTTCCCCAGCTCTTACCATGTGGTACCTCGCACCAGCTTGGTACTCTGCCAAGAGCTCCCGCCGAGAAGAAGGCCCTCATCAGATGTGCCCCCTGGATCTTGGGCTTCCCAGCCTCCAACCCTGTAGAAAATAAATTCTGTTTTTTTATACATTACCCAGTTTCAGGTATTCTATTATAAGAAGCAGAAAATGTGGCTAAGCTGGCAGTGCTGGCAGACACCATAGGGCTGGCTGAGGAAACCTAATGAGGAGCAGAGAAGTAATTGACTTGCCAATGTCTCCAAGCAAGAAAATGCCCAAGCTGGGATTGAAACCCAGGTCTCTCTGACCCTAGAACTCATTATCTTTCCACCACACTGCGCTGCTTCAGTGAACCACAGTCACAGAGAACTTACAGTCCAACTTTTCCATCCTTCATGACTACACATAAACTCAGTTACACTGATGCTGAGGGTAAGGAAAGGGAAGGGAGTAGGGAGGTTATATGGAGGCCAGCCTGGGGTAAGGACTGGCTGATGCAATGATTGGTTAATGGCTGGGTGCTTAAGAGGGTTCCATTGGTCTCCCCTGGCCCCACCAACTCACCCCTGACTGGACAGTCTCATCAAGGAGGTTGGTCAAGAGGCTCAGATGTTTCTGAGAATCTGGGTGATTTCTAAGAAAATCCTAAGTGCACATAGCTGAAGGGTCGGGTAAATAGGAAAGAGCTCTTCTCTAAGATCCTTTTCTTAAAACGAAACTGAAAGAAAGAAAGGAAGATTATTAAAGACAACCTTTGGCTGGGCAGGGCAGTCTTAACTGCTCAACTGCCCAGCGTGACCAGTGGCCACCTCTGCAGTGTTTTTTACACCTGGACAACTGTCCTTAACATTTTGGCATCTCAGACCTCTTTGAAAAGTCTTGTGTCAACCTTTGAACAAATCCTCTGACATACTAGCCAGCCATGAGCCTAGGTCCTGGAAGATGGCAGATGTGCCTAATGGCGAGCCCTGAGCCTCTCTGCTGGAGCTGTCCAACAGCATAGCTGCTCCAGGGGAGCTTGTAACGTCCCTCAAAGCTGGGAAAGCTGCAAAGGACAGAATTGATTCTGCAGTAAAGATGTTGGTATCATTAAAAATGAGCTACAAAACTGCCACGGGGAGGTTACAAGGCTAACTGCCTTCCAGGGAACCCAGCACCTGGGAGTCATAGTGGCCCAAATGCAACAGAAGCTGAAGTGGATTTTGTGGACCCATGGACAGTACAAACAAGCAGTGCAAATGGCATTGACTATGACGAGCTCATTGTTTGGTTCAGAAGCAGTAAAATTGACAAAGAGCTAATAAATCAAATATAGAGAGCCACTGGCCAGGGACCACACTGCTTCCAGCACAGAGGCATCTCTTTCTCACACGGAGATATGAATCAAATTCCCAATGCCTACGAAAATAAGAAGCCATTTTATCTGTACACGGGCAGGGGCCCCTCTTCTGAAGCAGTGCATGTGGGTCACCTCATCCCATTTATTTTCACAAAGTGGCTGCAAGATGTGTTTAACATGGCCTTGGTCATCCAAATGAAGGACCTGAAAAGTGAACCAGGCCCACATCTATGCAGTGGAGAATGACAAGGACATCACTGACTGCGGCGTTGACATCAACAAGACTTTCATCTTCTCTACATGGGGAAGAGCCCAGGCTTCTACAAGAATGTGCTAAAGATTCAGAAGCATGTTATCTTCAACCAAGTGAAAGGCCTTTTCAGCTTCCCTGACAGTGATTGTATTGGGAAGATCAGTTTTCTTGCCACCCAGGCTTCTCTCTCCTTCAGCAGCTCATTCCCACAGATCTTTGAGGATAGGATGGACGTCCAATGCCTTATCTGTGTGGCATTCACCAGGATCCTTACTTTAGGATGATGAGGGACATCACCCGTAGGATCAGCTATCCTAAGCCAGCACTGCTGCACTCTATCTTCTTCCCCACCCTACAGGGCGCCCAGACCAAAATGAGTGCCAGCAACGCCAACTACTCCATCTTCCTCACCGACATGGCCAAGCAGATCAAGACCAAGGTCAACAGCATTTATTTTCCAGGGGGAGAGACACGTTTGAAAAGCACAGGCAGCTTGGAGGCAACTGTGACGTGGGTGTGTCTTTCACACCCCTGACCTTCTTTCTTGAGGATGATGACAAGCTTGAACAGATCAGGAAAATCTGCACCAGTGGAGCCATGCTCACTGGAGAGTTCAAGAAGGCACTCAGAGGTTCTGCAGCCCTTGATCACCGAACACCAGGCCTGGTGCAAGGAGGTCACTGATGAGATTGTGAAAGAGTTCATGGCTCCCAGGAAGCTGTCCTTCAACTTTCAGTAATGCTGGTTTTATATATGCTTATAAGGAGGTGTAATTTATCAGTAATTCCAGCCCAATCAAATTGTCACTACCCATGGGCTTCTGTCATGTGGTAATGACTGGGCCTGTGTCTGCAAGTGTGTTATCAATACAGTTTCTTCCTAATTTATCATTTCTGTCTCTTAATGGCAAAACGCCGTGGGGTGATTGGGTGCTGGTTAACATTGCATTGTCAGTTAGAGAAGTCCAGCTGTGAGACTATCACACAAAGCAGCCCCAAGGATGTGGAGCCTCTGGCTGGAAGTCCATTGGCCAGCTAGTTCTGGTCCATGGAGGATTGTCCATTTGAAAGCAGCCTAAGGTTATAAAGATACTCTCAAAACCTATTCTATTAAAAAGTATGTATTCTATGTGTGTGCGTATATATATATATATATATATATATATATATGGAATAAAAATGTCATTACTGTAAAACTAAAAAAAAAACAGCAGCAGAAAATGGACTAATATAATTAGGAAAGGATGACTTAAACTTGCTGGTTAGATGGCAGTAAAAAGAAGTTGGTGACTATGGAATTACATGCCAAAAAGAATGATAAGACATAAGAAATATACACTGAAATATTAATGGATGAAGGGCATGATGTATGAAACTTAGTCCCAAGTAGTTTAGAAAAAATAAAACATAATATGTATATGTGTGTCAAAATGCTGAAAAGTGATGAATCTGGGTTAAGAATATATGACTTCTTTCTACTGTCCTTACAACTTTTATGTAGGTCTGAATTATTTTGAAATGAAATGTAAAGGGAAAAAGGAGCATTAGCAACATAGTCATTGAGCCATTAAACAATGTAACAAGCCTCTTAATAGAGCTGAGAAAGACTTTATATATTATTTCATACACAGTCGGTGGATCTGAATTCTAATTCACATTTTTCTTTTAAGTAGCTACACAATCGTGACTATTCTTTGAAAAACTGTGGTTTGGGACCACATCAGTGATTTTAAAACTGGTCTGTGGATTCTGAAAACATATTTCAGCCTCCAAACAGCAAAGCAGGAGGTACTCTGGGCCTGTCTTCCATCTCTGTCCCCATTCAACCTGAGCAGCTTCCCTTTTTTTAAACATAACTGATTTTTATTTGAAGAAAGGTTCCCACTGTTTCAAAACAATAGTTTGTCTCCCAAAGCCACTGCATGAGATGGCCTTTAAGAATTATTTCAAGTATGAATTTATGAACTTCAGTTGTTTTGAGGGAAAACTGTGTTTTATATCAGACTCAAGGGCCAAATCAGGCCTGCCAATGGTTTTCGTAAGACCCTCGAGCTAGGAATGGTTTTTAAATTTTTAAATAGTTGGGTAAAAAAATAAGATTATTTTATGACTTGTGAAAACCACATGAAATTCAAATTTCAGTGTACATAAAGTTTGATTGGAACACAGACACACCCATTTGTTTACAGTGCTTTTGCTCACAGTAGCAGAGTACAAAGGTTGTGACAAACATGAGACCTTATGTCCAAAAAGCCCAGATATTTGCTATCTGACCCTTATAGAAAAAGTTGCCAATTTCTGTCTTATAAATAACAATCACTAAAACCAATCAAAATCATTCTAACTTATAAATTTCAGGACACTCAATGACTTCTGTGCAGATATTCAAATCAAAAAGAAAATGGTCCTTGAGGAAAGCTTGGACTAACTAGCATAAAGCTTTTAATTTAATCACAAGGTGGCAATGAGCTACATTTACTCATTCCTGCATACAAGTTGATCCTGATCAGACAGTTAATCTTTGCCCCTTCCTACAAGATCTTTGCTTTTTCCTTTATAGACATCCAAAGAAGTTTTCTTTGCCAACTCTGTAACTCTCCCCAGGGGTATTTGCACTGTATTAGGGGCTCTTTTCCATGGGTGGGGATCTCAGGCACATTGGCAGGATTGTGAAGACATGAAGGGGTGTGACAACGAACCTTCGATCTCACTTTCTCTGTGTAAGGTTGGTCTTAGCTCCACCTCTCCCTTGTGTCACCAGGCAGCCAATTTCTGTACAAACCAGAGTAGATTCTTTCTGCTTTGTGTTGCTGTCTGAAGCAATTGTTCCTGATTGGGGTGGGAGGTGGGGTGGGGAAACACCAGGTTCCGTAAGGATGTGGGAGATCAGCAGAGGTTATAGAGGGAAGGTGTTAGTGATGCTGCTGTTTCTGGTAGTTGGCTCCATTCTTGAGGGTGACATGCTGAGCTCCTGTCTAGCTCAAGGTTTCTGTGAAGATCAGCTGAGCTAATGAATGAGAAAGTGCTTTGCAATGACAATGAAGTGATGTAAGTGAAAGCATCCCTGAATTGAAACAATATGATTACTCCATTCTTGAGGGTGACATGCTGAGCTCCTGTCTAGCTCAAGGTTTCTGTGAAGATCAGCTGAGCTAATGAATGAGAAATTGCTTTGCAATGACAATGAAGTGATGTAAGTGAAAGCATCCCTGAATTGAAACAATATGATTATAATGTA
Source organism: Galeopterus variegatus (assembly GCF_000696425.1). Classification (NCBI taxonomy): domain Eukaryota; kingdom Metazoa; phylum Chordata; class Mammalia; order Dermoptera; family Cynocephalidae; genus Galeopterus; species Galeopterus variegatus. Next base: position 124,575 of record NW_007728328.1, read on the forward strand.
TACATAGTTGTTATCATTAAGCTAAAACAACACTAAAGTTAAAATTGAAAAAAAAAATTGTCTTTTTATACTGTAAGCACACAATAGACAGTTTAGCTGCCCTGATCATGAAAGATACAACATTCACTTCTGTTTTCTCTTCCCAATGACTCATGAAGTATACTAGTTTGCTGGGACTACTGTGACAAATTACCACAAACTAGGTGGCTCAAACAACACAGATCTTTCATCTCACAGTTCTTGGGGCTAGAAATCCAGAAGCGAGGTGTCAGTAGGGTTTGTTCCTTCTGTGAGGAAGTAGCTGTTCCAGTCTTCTCTCCATGTCTTGTAGATGGCATCTTCTCCCTATGTCTCTTCCCACTGTCTTCCCTCTATGAGAGCCTATGTTTAACCTTCCCCTTCTTAATAATACACCAGTCTTACTGGATTCAGGCCACCCTAAGAAACTCATTTTAACTTGATTGCTTCTGTAAGGAACCTATCTCCAAATAAGATCACATTCTGAGGTATCAGGGGTTAGAAGTTCAAAATATAAATTTGAGGGAGGTGACACAATTTGAGCCATAATATGAAGAGTGGCTTATTTTGTGAATTTAGGTAGAAAGCCTTTTTCTTGAAGACCTATTCTGTGATGATCCATTGATTTAAGTGAAAGAAGATTCTTTATTTTCTCAGTTTCAAGGCATGCTCATTTCTGCTGCAAAATCTACCTTATGGAAATGGAGAAGGGGAAGAGATAAGCTTACCCTTCACAACATTGCAAAGGGTGAGCAGTGAGTTCAAAGACATGCCATGTGGAATCCTAGGCATATCCAACTTGGTGTTTCAGTCTTTCAATATACAGATCTTTCTCCAGGAATATAGGAACAATAGGTGAGACAGCACCTTTCCACTTTCTGCAAGACCTGTAGAAAATGAGACAGGTGTGGTTGTGGTTGAAGCCAAGCTGCTGGCTTAGCTACAGAATGTAGTATAATCAGAGCCTCCAAGGCTGGGTGTGCACTAGTGTTAAAGGGAAAATCAAAAAAGAATATTCTTATAAGGAATATTTCAGTGATAGAACCGTTCCAAATACCAGACTTCGATAAATTCTGTTGAAGATCACACTCTTTAAGAAATACAAGCCAAGAAGAAGCTTTTTTTCTGTGGATAAAATATCTATAAATCTGAGAATTAGCCTATTTATATTAAAATATAAAACTAAATGTATTTGCTGCTTCAATAAAAGAATTCCAGCTAAAATATTAATTATAGCAGCCAGCCTTTTCCATTGTTGCCTGAGTGCACCCCCGAAGTTTAAAATATAATTTTCATTTTCATTCATCATGTACTAACATGTGCTGTACATCTTAAGGCAGGCAATTACTGAAAATGTCTTCGATGCAGTAAGACAGGTTCTACCTAATTCTCTTCTGACTCCTCAGGATTCAGTGATAAACTCTGGAAATTAAAAAAATAAAAAAAAGAAAAACCCAAAACCTTTTTATGAAGCCTCTCCAAACTTTTATTCAAGCAGTGACCAGTTTACTTATTAGCTAAGGCCTCCCCTGGTAGCTACAATACTTAAATGGTAGCAAAATCTGTGCAGGAAATTGTCAGCGAAGTACATGTAAGAAGCTCCAAAATCATCCTTAGGAAAAACTAAAAAATGCGTGTTGTCAGCCTCATGCCTGCAGCAGTGTGTGGGAGCAAAGGTCTGAGAGTGAAATCCTGCTACCTTTTGCAGTAGCCAGATTTCCAGCCCACACATTTGTTTGTTTATGAATGCATTTACGCCATGTGAGAGCTCAAAGTGTACCCAGAAGACTTAAATCAACAGCAAGAAGTGGTAATAACAGACATCAAGGCCCAGCTGAATTGAAATATTGGTACAAGGAACATAATGAGAAAGAAAATCTAGCAATTCCTGAACACTCGCTCAGTGGCTAGGTCAGTGCCTTTTCAACTTTAACGTGCATCAACCAGAGTATCGTTTTAACAAGCATATTCTGATTCAGCAGGTCTGAGGAAAGACCTGAAATTCTGCATTTTTAACAAATTTTCAGTGACTGCTGGTTTCAGGTCCCCAACCATAGTTTGTGTAGCAAAAACCTAGATCCCTCTGTTTTTTTTTTTTTTTTTTTTTTTTTTTTGCAGCTGGCTAGTGCAGGAATCCACACCCTTGACCTTGGTCTTACTTTCATATGTAATACTAACAATAGATTTGAGAAATAGATATCATCATCTTTTAAAACAGATACTAAAAGACGGGTTAAATACTTCATAAATGGGGGAGCTCAAATCTTGCCTAATAGCAAATATCAGACTCTCCAATACCCAATAACACCTCATGGGAGTAACAAGCACTTTATTTTATTTTTGTATTTGAGAACAATGTGTCTCGAATATGCCTGATCACCTGTGGCATTTGTCTAAAATTCAGATCCTCAGGTCTCACCCCAATCTATTAAATTAGAATTTCGAGATGGGGTGCCTAGGAAGAGGTATTCTTAACTGGTACCTAGGTGGTTCTCGTGGTCAGAAACGTTTAGCAAACTATGGTCATCTAGCTCACACAATAGTTTTGAAAACTCAAGTAGGGAATGTTGGTGTTCTGTTTTCTATTAGAGAACTTTGAAAGAACATTGTCTGCTCAGGCAAAGAGGATCTTAGAACCCCTTTAATGTACTTCAACTTCACTAAGAAGGGTTGCTGGGGCACACGGAATGAAACTTCTTGGTTTCATGATGTAAGGGATAGGTTTAAACCTGTATCTTATAACAGAGTGCTAACGTGTACTATCTAATTATGTCACTTTTAATTGTAAGGTGAAAGCAACAATAGCCGCAAAGTTTTCTTTCCCCTTTTATCAGGTGAATGATCTTTGTCTACTAATTCAATTATAGAGCATCTGTACCGTAGAATAAAAGCTCAACTGGAAAATATTTCTCATATACAGAGTCCATAATTAAATTTTTTATTAAGAGCTTTCAATGAGATCAGAGTAAGGATAATTATTTATCTTAAATAAGGATATTATTTACCTTTGAAAGGGTAACTTTCAGCCAAGGAGATTACCCATAAATTTTTAACCGTAGTTCTAAATGGTAAATAAAGGGCCAAGGAAGTAGACTTTTTAAAGTAAACATTAAGTTACTCGATTTAGATCATTGATATTTTTTCTGGCTTTTAAAAAACACATTTAGTATACTGCAATAATAAACATTGTTAAAAGGCACTCCAAGAATTTGATATAGTTAAGTTAAAGTACGTTTGAAATATATAACTTACTAGCTTAATACATTCTGTTACTCACTAACAGAACTTAGTAATGATGAATAACTAGAAGACATTGGATCATCTTATATAGTTCTGTATTTTGAAGAAAACATAATTATAGGTAACTGTTTTCAAATGAAATATCACACATCCTTAAGAAGATATTTCAAATATGTAAAAGACTTGTGTACTGAAATTTCACCATGATACATTTTGCTAAGGGTAGAATTTGTTGCAGGGTAGGTCAACTGATAAAAATAGTAAGACATTTAGAGACAGCTCAATCTGAGTTTGAAGCCTAGATCAGGCCAGTTACTTAACTTTCCAGATCTTCCATTTCCTCATCTGTAAAGAAATGGGACATGTCTTTGCTGGATTATGTATCAGGCCAGAGATAGGTTAATGGGCAGTCATGTGGTAGGTGATTAATGAATAGTCATTATTATTCATTATTATAGAAAAGGGTATAATTGCTGAATTGCCAAAGGCCCTCCTTTTAATGATTGCCACTTAGAAGGTAATCTCAAGGTATAAATCTCCCATTATCTGTTTAGAAAAGTTCCTATGTATTTACTTCCTCCATTGCATTACAGTGAAGTCACATGATGTGTACATTAAACTTATTCAAATTCAATTATATGCATTTGACAAGAAAGAAAAAAATAAAAAGAGGAAAAAATACCACCCAATTAAAAATTATCTAGGCAATTTGGCCCAATATTCCACTCAGTGAACAAATACTCTGGCATAAGTATGAGAGTACTTCAAAAAGTTCATGGAAAATAGAGTTAATAACAAATCTTCCCATGAACTTTTTGAAGTATGCTTGTGTAAGATGAGAAATGTGTATCTTTCAATGGGCCTCTTAAAGAATGAACATCTCAGTGTACAGAGTATAATTCCGGCATTTTGTAATATGCATTTTTGCACTCCTAAAGCATAAGCCAACAACTGCATTTTGCTGCTAAACTAAAGAAATACAATGTTCTGTTTCAAAGCTGGAGGGAAACTGGCTCTCCTGGAACTATTGAGAAATATTATATCTCTTTCTGAAGTAACAACTTCCTGTAGAATTTTCCAATGGAAGTTTTAAAATCTTTTTATTTTGAAATAATTTTAGACTTACAGAAGTTGTAAAAGAGTTGCCAAAATAGTTCATTCAGAAAGTTATCTAGGAAAAAAGAAATAGAAAGAAAATTTAAAAATGAAAGAAAAAATAGAGAGAGGAAAAAAAAGTTATCTACTCTTTCCCCAGTGTATTAGTCCATTTCTGTTTATAACAAAATAGCTGGAACTGGGTAATTTATAAGAAAATGAAATTTATTTCTTACAGTTTCAGAGGCTGGGAAGTCCAAAGTACAGTCAACACAGCTGGTAAAGACCTTGGTGGTGGTGACAGTAACACAGGGGTCCCACATGGCAGCCTGGCAGAGCAGAGAGAGAGAGAGAAAGAGAGAGAGAGAGAGAGAGAGAGAGAGATCCTCATGGACTCTCTTTTTTAACCCCTCAGAATCATGCTCGTGACCATCATTTTTAATCCATTCACTAGGCATGGTCCTTAGAATCTAGTCACCTCTTCAAGGCCCCACCTTCCAATTACCATAATAGGATTTCCCACCCTCTTAACAGTCACAGAGGGGACCAAGCTACTAATACACAAAACTTTGGGGATGCATTCCATATCACCCAGATTCCCATAATCTTAACTATTTACTTAGCTACAGTGTAATTATCAAAACCAGAGATAAACACTAGTACAAAACTATTTACTAAAGTATAGACCTTATTCACATTTTTTCCACTATGTCCTTTTTCTGACCTGGGATCTGATCCAGGATCCCACCTTTCATTTATTTGCTACATTTTTTCAATCTCCTCCAACCTGTGACAATTCCTCAGTCTTTCTTTGTCTTTCATGACTTCGACTTGTGATTCCATGAAGATAAAAACTGTAAATCAAGTCAACATTTTTTTAATGTCTTAAGTATGAACTTCTCAGGTAATTCTGTGTAGATCCAAAATGAGGATATTTTCTACAGTGGTTTATTTATTAATTTTTTATTACACAAGTGAATGTTGCAGATAGAATTATCCACTTGAATTTAACAACCCAAGGGACAACAAAAAGAACAAACTACTCTTATTCTTAGATAGTTACTACTTTATGGTAGGAGCCCTATCAAACACTGGCAGAAGAATCTATTGGTAGCATTCCATTTCTGACACCTTAGACGGATAGGAGATTCAGCAATTCTGACTTCAAGCACTCATTACCATTAATTTTTTAATAGTCTTTCTGGCTTCTTTTCAAAAGAAAAATAAGCTAAAGCTTACAGGCAAGTAAGAATCATGTCACACAGAAACTCTTTTTAAATGAGTGATGATTTCGACAGCAGTAATTGTTTTGTGCCAGTATGTTCAAAAATATTCTTCAACTATAAACATCAAATAGGCATTAACTACAATGACAGCACCTTTTAAAGTATGATGAGAGAAATGATAAAGAACAGTTGAGACCTAAGAGGTTTAAAAAATTAATAGCAGTTATTAATCTATGAGTATGGTAACTAACATAAAAAGTCAGAATTTTTTTTTTTTCCTTTTTTTGTCTTTTTTCGTGACTGGCAACAGGATCGCAACCCTCGGTGTTGCTCCCGTACCTCGCTCAGCCAGTGAGCGGGAACCGGTCTGTATGTGGGATCCGAACCCTCGGCGGGAGCACTGCCGCGCTTCCCAAGCGACGCACTGTAGCAGTGCACCACCGGGCCGGCCAAAAGTCAGAATTTTCATTGCACTTCTTTCTCTGTTTTTTATTGCACTTTTGAATATTGGTAGCAACATATGAGTATTTCTCTAAAAGAACTTTTTGATTTTAGTTTTTTGTTCTTCTATTTGTAAAGATTTAAAAATATATTGTGGTTTATTTATATTCTGTTTTGCGATTAGTTGGGTTTTTTTTAATAAGCTTTTTATTTTGTAATAAATTTATGTTTGATGCATAATAGAGTTTGGACATGTTGTTCTCCCCAAACTCATGTGGAGATCTGATCCCCAGTGTGTCAGTGTTGGGAGCTGTTTGAGTCATGGGGGTGGATCCCTCATGAATGGATTGATGCTCTCCCTGGGGGTTGGGGGTAGTTAGTTTTAGCTTTGTTAGTTCCCAGGAGAGCTGTTTGTTTATATGACCCTGGCACCTCCTCTCCCTCTCTCTCTTGCTTCCTCTCACCATGTGATCTGCTTGTACCTGATGGCTGCCTGCTGCTTTCCACCATGAGTAGAAGCAGCCTGGGGCCCAGGTCAGATGCAGCTGTCCCAGAATCATGAGCCAGATAAATCTCTTTTCTATATAAATTACCCAGTCTCAGTTATTTCCGTTATAGCAACACAAAACGGACTAATACAATGCATTTCTATAAACTTGAGACTTTATTTAGATTTCACCAGTTTTTCCATTAATGTCCTTTTTCTGTTCCAGAATCCAGTCCAGAGTGTGACAATGCATTTAGTTGTCATGTCTCCTTAGTTTCTTTCAATTTGTGATAGTTCCTCAGTCTCATCTTGTCTTTCATGACCTTGAAACTTTTTTTTTTTTTTGTCTTTTTTCGTGTCCGGCAACGGATCGCAACCCTCAGTGTCGATCTTTATTCATTTCTTTCAAATTAACATTTAAAAAAAAGTAAGTGAATAAAAGTTTTTCTGTGTCATTCATTCAGGCAGTGCATCTCACAATAGCTTTTGTGGTTTGGTAAATAAATAGATATGCAAATTTACTTGTGAAATAAAACGGAAACTTTCTTTTTAAGCCATACTTCATGAAAAGACTATTAAAACATAGTTCTCTCTGAGCACCAAGATTATGGATTAATACAGATTCCATTTTCTTCTTACCTCCTTTCTATATTTTCTTTGTAATAATCATGAATGGTACTTCAAAAAGTTCATGGAAAAATAGGATTTAAAGATAATATGAATCTTCCCATGAACTTTTTGAAAACCCCTCGTACTTTTGCAATAAGAAAGAGGTTCTTCTTTTTAAAAAATTGTTACATTAAAGTTAAATGTCTATAAATGTAATACAGTAAACCTGACCTGTTTGTATTTTCTATGTGACATCAAGTGGAACTCTTTCTCTCAATGACTGAAATTTTCAGACTTTATTTACAAACTAGGACCAAATGACTTGTATTGTGATCACTTTGGTCCCCATCTCTCTCCATCCATAATGACGAGGCTAGGTGCATTGAGCACATCCTGGCAAGCAACATTTAAAATGCCATTACCAAAATGACTATGCAGGCTTTTCACCAGACTTCTACAGAACCACAAAGAAAGGTCAAAGCAGGGAGAGGCTGAGTGTTAGTAAAACTCCAGCCCCTTATGCCTTCCATAACCCCCCATCACATGGTATTTAGCAAATACTTTTAGGTTACACAGAGAAAGTTTGAAGTTATGGTGTGTAATTGTGGTGGCAAAAAAAAAAAAGAATGTTTCTTCACGACAATTGCAGTTTTCATATAATGGGTTCAAGACCCTTGGATGAAAGTTATTAAGTGAATACTGCATGACATGCACATTGTACAATAGCCAGCGTAGCATAATTATAGTTTGCTTTCAACCGTCTGAAGCTGTTTTCTGGTTTTAGCTTCTTAGCCTTTTAAATTATTTTTGACTCATTAACCTTTCAGCCTAAAGGTTAGGCTGAATTTGCAAGCTCCATAAAAGTGTGAATATTTTTCTTAAATCTCTTTTCTAGCAAATGTGTTTCATTTGCTTTTTAGCCTCAGAATGTAAATTCCTACAATGAAAAGCAACTATATAATACTTGTTTCCCTCTTTACTATCCCCTTTTCTTCAAAAATGTCCTATTTATAATTAAGAGCACATAACTGAAGACCATTCATTTCTTCATTACATCTGAAGACCCTAATCTGAAGAGGGTAGTTGTCTGAGGGTGTAGACACTACTAGTATCCCACCCTTGTCCCAGTTGACACTCTGGGCTGGATAATTCTTCGTTGTGAGGGGGTGCCCTGTGCATCGTAGGATGTTCAGCAACATCACGGATCTCTACCCACTAGACGCCAGTAGAACAGAGCTCCAATGCCCCCACCCCCAGATATGACCACCAAAAATGTCTCCTAACACTGCCAAATATCCCCTGGAGAACAAAATTATTCTCTGTTGAGAACCACTGGACTAGGCAAAAGACTTCATAAGCCTTCACCAAGCCTTTTGTGCATTTGCCAATTCAAATTGTTCCCTTGACTGCATGGTCTACTTCTATCTACTTAGCTACCCACCAATACAAAATACAGATATTCACAAACACCCTCACTTCTTCATGCCAAAGCCCTTGAACACTGACTAGAGTTCTTCATCTGAATCAGATGTGGATAATTTGGCTAGGAGGACAGGGGCAGGCACTGGTACCTATTTCCCACACTTCACTGACACAGCACTTTTACTATACTTGACTTGATAATGTACTGACTGCTGAACCTCTGAAATGCCCCCAGCTTCTTTATCTATTAGCCATGCTCTGCAACCCCATGAATATTGTTTCAACAATAATTTTATTTAATTAATTATGTTGATTCTGCCTTGTAATTGTTTTTCTCATTTGGCACTTAAATACACAAGTATGATCCAGACTTTAGATATTTATTTCTTGAAATTATCCTAGATTAGAGTCTATTAATTAAACCCAGGGGGAGAGATTTATAGAATTAAAAACAAACAAACAAACAAACAAAACCACCTCTTTCCCTAAAATACCCCACTGCAAAGCAACATATGTTAGCTCATATAATTTTATTTTTACGCTTCCTAATATATTTAAGGGATGTTTATTCTCCCCACTCCAAGTCATCTGGTGTTTGAAGCACCAAGGAAAATGGCCAGAGGTGGTTGATTTCCTCTAAGGAGGAAACATTTATTAATTAATTCTTCCCTTTGGAAAACTCTGAAGTGGATCTACCATGGCTACATTTATAACCTTAAGCAAGCACCTTAGTCTCTCCTAGCTTGTTTCATCTTTGGTAAAATGAGAATGATGATGCCTACTGCCTACGGCTATTATATTGAATGAATGTCCTGTTCCAAGCTCTTAGCCCTGTGCCTGACACACAGGTGTTTTATAAGTGTCATTTTCTATGCTGCTTCCCTTCCTTGTTACCAGCACCGGCTAATTAGTGGCGGCCAGTGCAGAATGAGAATGTGGGCTTCCTTGTTCAAAAATTATTAAGAATTTCATGCAACAGTAGATAAACCAAGAGTGGTGCTCTGAGTGACTGCTTAGATTACATTCTCATAAAGCCAGTCCTGTTTGTGCCCTTACAGTTTCCAAGAGTCCGTTAATCTATTCTTCCATTAAATTAAAAGCCACTCTTCAAATCTGACAACTGACAGGGAAACAAATGCAACTAACTGAAGATGGCTTGACTACAAGGATTGTTTTTCAACTCAGGCACATGTTTACTCAAGCCATGTGTTAATGTTAGTGAGTTTAGGGCTCTCCTAAAGGAACTGTTTTCATGGTATTTCAGTGATTTGCATCATTCTCAATCTGTTAAACAACACGAAAAAAACCTTAGCTGTCTACAAGTAATTGGACCCTAGACTAATAGTCCAACAGGCACTTAGTGGCCAAAGAGGCACTCAATTTAAAAGCTCTCTATCTGGACTTATCAAACAGCCTTCACAAAGAAAGCTGTGTACCTCTAAACAGGTGATCTAGATTCTAGACAGGAGACTTTTAGGAAACTGGTTCACTTTTCTAAAAATTAAATACCCAAAGAAGAAGATTTGGTGTGCAAACCACTGAGCCCCAACTCTGCTTGTTATTCTTTCTTCCTTGTAGATGCATCAACATGTCCTTTAAAGGGTTTCTCAAGGCTCTCACATCCTATTTGATAAGAAGCAGAACATGTAAAAACCAAAATATATGTATACATGTATTCACACACACACTCATATGTATATACAAGTGGTGTGTATATATATGTACAGAGAGAGAAATTCTCAAATTTCCTGTATTGGGAGAAATACACACACACACACACACACACAAACACCAATATACACAGGTACACATGGCATCCTAACAGAAGGCAAAGAGAACTAGTATTTATTGAGCTTCTACTGTGTGCACCTCCCAGGTGTTTTACATATCTGGGAATATCAGAGTGTATGTTCATTTTTATCCATTCATTCATTTAATCTCAAGACACTCAAGAGAACTTTTTTTTTCTTTAAACAGTGGAGCAACCGAGTCTCGGAGCAATTATGTAACCTGTCCAAAGTCACACAGCGAGATGGAAGGTCTGGATTGGAGACTTCATCTGACTCCAAAGCTTATGTATCAAAATCCCAATGTTTTGATGTTAAAAATTCAGGTGTCCAACCTGTTACAGTGACTTTAAAAAAAACAACAAATAAACAAAACCCAACAAACCTTAACACGCTTGCTAATTACGTTAGCTGACATGGCCACCTGGCTCTTACCGCAATTTACACCCTTCCCCCGCCCCCATCACCGTAAATCGTTCAGGTCTAGCGATTAGCAATTTTGCTAACAGTTGAACCGAGGAACAGAGCAAAAATAAAAAGTGAAAATCTGTGGTGTGGGCTTAACTCCAAAGCCTTCAAGAGAAAGACGAGCTGTTTGGGATTGCAATCCGTCCCTTTCTGCCTAGACCAGGCGGGAGAGAACCCGGGCCCGCGCGCACTCCGGGCAACAGGCTGGTCGTCCACCACCGGGCAGGCGCGAAGACCGGAGAGGCTGGGGGTTTTCAGCCCGCGGTTTCCGTGGAGACCGGGCGGAAGCGGCCGGAAGTTGCTCTGCGGTTGGCCGCGGCGGGATGGAGAAGCTGGGGGTGGAGCCGGAGGAGGAAGGCGGCCGCGGCGAGGAAGAAGACGAATCTTGGGTCATGGCGCTGGCGGACGCGGGGGCGGCAGGCTGCTCGCAGGGTGCGCCCGGGCCTGAGGAACCCGGCGGCCTCCCTGGGTGTAAAAGAGAAGGGGGGTGGGGCGGACGGACGCCCGGGGCCGCGGCCGTTGGGGCGCGACCGTCCCCTCTTCTCTGCCTCGTGTTTCGCGGCTAGAACCCCGAAAGGGATGACTTCACCCAGGGGTAGGGTGGGGCGCGTCAGCCCTACAGATGCGTGTCGTAGGTGCATGTGTATCTTCCTCTCCACCATCGTGGGGACAGAGGCGGGGCGACGAAAACTGCAGGAGCTCCCAGGCCCTGCATTGTTGCAAGGTTGGAGAAGCTAAGCATCTTGTCTCTCACTTGGCAGAAATTGGGACCCGGCCTCAGCCCGGGCAGGAAGAGCTGGCACGTCCCTTATGGTCGCCTCTCTGAATCCTACCTTGTACTGCCAGAACCCTCGGCCTGGGGGCAGGTCACTGGTTTTCATCCCTTGCCTTTTTTTCCCCTTAAGATTTGGAATACTTTTAAATTTACAGAAAAGTTGCAGAAATTGATTCCCCTAATGCTGTCATCTTACATCACCTTGATACATTTTTCAAAACTAAGAGGTTAACGTTGGTATAATAATGTTAACTATACATTTTATTCAGATATTATCAGATTTTGCACTAATGTTCTTTTTCTGTTCTAGTTTCCAACCCAGAATACCACATTGCATTGAGCCTACCTTAATTAATTAAGTAATTAATTAATTATATTTATTTTAAAAAGATGACCGGTAAGGGGATCTTAACCCTTGTCCTGGTGTTGTCACCACCACACTCTCCCAAGTGAGCCACAGGCCGGCCCAAGGCTGCCTTATTTTTAACTGGTGGAACTTGAACCGGTAGGAATTGCCTCTGTCATCCCCCCACCTATGACAAAAGCTACTTTTTAAAATCCAAGAAATATGTATTTAGTCTTTCAAGTTAGTGGATATTTATGGGTGGTCTGTTATACCTCAGGCATTGTCACTAAACCAGATTATCCCGTTCTCCTAAGGGAGCTAAATATAGTCCACTGGAACCCACAGGTAGTCTTTTACTGTTTTGTATTTCAGATTATTTTTTTAAATCTAAGGACGTGCCACTTAGAATAATTTTCAAGTTGGGTGAAAATTAACGTTGTTTGAACTTTTCTGCTTCTTTGATTTACTCTAGAAGTTACTATAAACTTCCAAATGATAGTATTAGCTTTTGCATCATCCGTTATTGATCAAAATTTTTTGTCTCAAATGTTATCACTATCCTGAGAAAAATGAAGTGCACAAAGAAATACTAAATAAGTAAACAGTACTGTAGAAAGACACTACTGTGGATGGAGTTTTGTAATTTGGGGATGTTTAAACACAATAAATCCAGGAAAAAACTTAAAACCACTCTGCATTCTTCTTTCTCAGATACCATGCTTTAAGAAACTGTCAGTTGCTCAGAGATAATAAGTAGTATGAATGTATTTTTGTATTTCATTGCGTATGCAGCAGTTCATGATCGAGTGGTGCCAACACCAAGTTCTTCATCCAGAGTCATAGTACACTTGGATCTGGACTGCTTTTATGCACAAGTAGAAATGATCTCAAATCCGGAACTAAAGGACAAACCTTTAGGTAATTCTGGATGTTGATTATATTTTTATCGTATAATGATAGGATTAGCTACTATTATTTATTATGATTATTATATTCCGATTTATTAACCATATTAATGATCTTGGAAGCAGTTCATAATGTGCTTTATAAACAGTCTTCTTTGCATCACTACCGAGTGTAAACTTCATAAGCGTCATTTAATAAATGGTGAATCTGAGACTAGTATAGCCAACTGAACAGGTGAACAGAGCAGAATAAGTTTTTAGTCTTTTATGATGGTCAGCTTAGTTCTCTAGGCAGATTTCTTTTTATCAATGTTTGAAATTTTACAAGCCTCATATTTCAAAAACAACCTCTTTGCTTTTATTACATTTTAATAGAAGTTTTAATCTATTCTCCCCTTTTTGAAATTAATTCTTGAATTGTATAATGTCTAATAAAATAGTTTGATTTTGAGCAGAATCCTAAATATTAAGAATGAACAAGTGTTCCATAAAAACACAAGCATCTTTTTAAACAAAAGGCAAAGAAAAATTTTACATTGCAGATTTACTTACTGATGTGCTGGATTGTTTTAACATTTTTATTATTCATATCTTAAATTGGGAAAGCAGAGATTTTCTTTTATGCATGCAAGAAGAATTCATTTTTTAGTATAGTCACAAAGAACAATTTTGGTTCCCTTGCTGCTACTTTCTTGTGCCTAGTTTGATTTAATAAACTCCAATCCAGCCTAGTTTATTTACTAAAGAATAAAGGAAAGACTAGTTTTTGATATGTCAAGGTAAGTCTAAAATCTTTAAATTTAGGGTATGAACTATTTAGGATCAGGGGACCTTAGTTTTTTCTGCTGAAGGCATTTTTAGTTAGTAGCATTGTAACACAAGATGAATGAATAATTACTAGGAAGTGAGGGATATGAATGCCAAAAGTTTCTGGAGAAAACAAAAGTAGTCTTTCATTTATACTTGACAAATACACATCCAACTCAGGCAGGTGACATACAGTGAGTGGTGAGTCCATATAATGTAACTGCATTAAAAGACTCCTTATTTAAGGAAATAACCTACCTGATTTTTTATGTAGTTGACTGATGAATCTTAAATTATTATCTTTGATCTGGTGATTATATTTTGGGCTATAATCTGATATATGAAAAAACCTTATGTGCGAATAATGTTTCTTTGCCTTGTTTATAATATCAGAATTTTAGAAACAAATGTCTAACAGTAGGGGAATGAACATAAGCTTTTTTTCTTCTACATGTTTGTATTTTACATATTTTAGATGAACATTACTCTGTTACAGTGGTAAGAAAATAGTCAACTAGTTTAAAAAAAGAAAAGCAAAAAAATTAGCAATCAAGTCACTAACAAGTGAATTCTTATGCAGTCTGGATATTCATAGTCTAATCATTTTTCATAGAGCGGCGCTCATAACACCTCCTCACTGTCTAATCTACAGATTACTCTAAAGAACAGTTTAATAATTAGGACATTTATTGGGGGAAGTCCCTAACAATTGCTGTAGCTTGGCACTTAGAACATTGCTTTGTATTCATTGGCAAGTTACTCAGAAGATAAGTGAGTTTTTCTAGCAGCAACTAGTATTTAATTGTACTCAGTTATTTTCATCTGGTTTATTTTTTTGTTGTTAAAACATGCCCTAGAGTTATATGTGACAATATAATCTGGTTTTCTATTGTCTGAAAAAAAATTCTAGAAGATTTTGATTTGTATCTTATCACCGAAAATTCCATAGAATATATTGATTTAAGTAATTTATGTTAAATTTGAGAAATATACAGATTGCCTTTTATATATGAAAAATTGACCCATCCTCTTAATGTGTAATTTCTACTGATCAGCATTTTTTTAATTTAAAAATAACTTTCCTTCTACCCCAAGTTGGTAAAGCAACTTAAGTTTAAAAGAGGAATGTGGAAAAATAATATATTGATATCTTATAATTCATAAGTAGGAGATAGCTTGAAAACCTGGTGTTTCTGCTTTGTAGAATTTTCATGAATGGAGGCTATACTTTTTAAACTGAGGCAGGGCTTTTACTGCCTCAAAACAGAGTGTCTTACAACTTACACTATTGTAATATGGAATTAGTAAATTATATTTTAAGATGTTTCTTCAATCCTGCTTGATTTTCTTATATATATATTTTATATAAAAATATTTACCCTATATTTTACAGGGGTCCAGCAGAAATATTTGGTGGTTACCTGCAACTATGAAGCTAGGAAACTTGGAGTTAAGAAACTTATGAATGTTAGAGATGCAAAAGAAAAATGTCCACAGTTGGTATTAGTTAATGGTGAAGACTTGACCCGTTACAGAGAGATGTCTTATAAGGTTACAGGTACAAATTACTGATAATATACTTTTAGCATTAATTTTTATATAGCATGTCTATTCTAACACACTAATCTTTTAATAAATGTAAAATGCCATTAGTCAAGTTCCTTTTTTCTAATAACTTTTTATTTTGGCTCTTGTCCATTTTAAAATTATGTAAGAGGATGACTTTATATGTTATAAGTAATGTTTTCTTTTTATTACCTAATGTTTTATGTCTTTTTTATTGAAACATAGTTGATTGTACATATCTGTGTAGTACACAGTTGGATATCAGTATCTGTGTGCAATATGTGATGCTCAAATCAGGATAATTAGTGTATTCAGCGTTATACAGTGTAATTGTTTTCATGGCCCTTTATCAATTCCTTCCTTACCTTCCTTCTTCCTCTCCCTTTCCTACCTTTGGTAACCTCAGTTCTGTTCTCTCCTTTTGAAAGTTCAGTGTATCATTGCTATTGTTGTATCTTTCTTTTTTTTTTTAAATTGTTTATTTTTTTAGCTCCCACTTATGATTGAGGACATGCAGTATTTTTCTTTCTGTTTCTGGGTTATTTCACTTAACATAATGTTATAAGTAATGTTGACAAGAAAATGTTGGAAGTAATTTGTACTTTGTCATGACAGGTGTTTATATAAATACCAGAAAAAAATGTAAAACAAAGTTTAAAGGACTGGCCAGTTTTCTCAGTTGGTTAGAGCATGGTGCTGATAACATAAAGGTAAAGGGTTTGATCTTTGTACTGGCCAGCTGCCAAAAAAAAAAAAAGTTTAAAAGTGAGAAAATGGGAAGATACACCATAAAGGAATCCAAATATTTTAGTTTTAAGTTTAAATGAATTATAAAGAAATATCTTCTTCTCTAATACACTAATGATAGTTGGGAGAGGCTTCCATAATGTTTAATTAGCATGTTTAAAAACTAATTTCTTTTTTTTATTTTATGAGCGCCACCGCGCTTCCCAAGCGGCGCACTGTAGCAGTGCGCCACCGGGCCGGCCCAAAAAAACTAATTTCTTAAGAACTGTGAGGATACTTCAAAAAGTTCATAGAAATATTCATATTATCTTTTAATTCTATTTTTCCACAAACTTTTTGAAGTACCCTCGTATTAGCAAAAATAATGGATATATTAATCTTTTCTTAGATTTTACATATACTGTCTACTAAATACTACAATGTAGCTAAACTCTCCCATGCTAAGGTTTGTGTTTGAATCTTAGTCACTACTTTAATAAATTAAAGAAAAAATGAACATGTGTGTACACTGTCATATTGCAAATACAGTTTAAAAGTATAAGGATCAGCCTTGTATTTATTTTTTAACATTACTTTCATTTGTTTTTCTTTTATTAATTGTAGTAGTTCTCAGATGAAAGGGTTAAATATCTATAATATACAAAGAGCTTTTTTACAAATTAACAAGAAGCCTGGCCAGTTAGTTCAGTTGGTTAGAGTGCAGCTTTATAACACTAAGGTCATGGGTTCAGAACCCCTTGCCAGCCACCCACCAAGAAAAAGAAAAAGAATCACAGATTAACAAGAAAAAGAAACCCAATAAAAATGGACAATGGTTATGAATAGGCAATTAACATGAAGAGTAGAACTAATGTCCAACAATTATGTGGGGGAAAAATACTCAAATTTATTATTGGCTAAGGAAGTTTGAATTAGTAAGATGTTATTTTAGATCCATCGTATTTCCCCCAAAATAAAAAGAATGTGAGAAAAAATAGAAACAAAGTATTAGAGCCTTTTTAAAAAAAAACGAGAAACACTTATTGAAATTAAAGACACATATTCTTCAACCCAATGTTATCACTGCTGGGAACTGATCAAATAGAAATAAAATCATACATACATAAAGACATGTACAAAAATGTTTATTGTAGCATGGTTTATAATTGGCAAAAATATGGAATGGAAAATGTTTATCGGAGGAGAATGACTAAATAAAGACTTCTGTATGATGGATATTATATAGCAATTAAAAAGAATGTATTAGTCCAATGCTGCTTGAATGATATAGGTATGTCTCATTGAGTGAGTAAAAGGCAAAATGCAAAAATGTGTGTCACATTTTTCCATTTGTGTAAAGCAGTCTCCCAAACGCCTCATTCCATATATATATGTATATCTATACATGTATGGGAAGAGAAACACTAGAGGATATATACTAAGTTTTTAACTTTGGTTAACTTGTGGAGGGAAGGAGGCAGTTTTAAAATGGGAGGAAAGGGTAAGAAGGGAGAGCCAAGCAGAAAACATAAGACTATACTTTCAAAGTATTACTTATGCATTTATGCAAAATTATGTGTGTCTAAATGTTAAGAACTTCGGGCCGGCCCGGTGGCGCACTGCTACAGTGCGCCGATTGGGAAGTGTGGTGGCGCTCCCGCCGAGGGTTCGGATCCCACATACAGACCGGCCTCTCACTGGCTGAGCGAGGGGCGGGAGCAACACCAAGGGTTGCGATCCCGTGGCCGGTCCCGGCCCGGTACGGGCGCGACACTGAGGGTTGCGATCCATTGCCGGTCACGAAAAAAGACAAAAAGGAAAAAAAATAAAAATAAAAATAAAAATAAATGTTAAGAACTTCGTTTTTAGTGTTCATAGGAATGATTATATGAAGAAGCTTCAAAAAGTTCATGGAAAAATGGAATCGAAAGATAATACAAATCTTTCCATGAACTTTTTGAAGTACTCTCATATAGTACATACAATGCCTTTGTGCTTAGTGATCTTTTATATCATTTCTATCGATCTTCTGCATTCTTTTTAATGCCTGCACAGTATTCCATTGTATTTGTTCCATACTTATTTAAACGTTCCTTTAGTGAAATGAAGACAGTATATCCCACTTTACGCCTGTTGTCCATATTAATTATTAATAGCACCTCCTTTCTCTCAAAAAGTGTCTTGCTTTAGATGATAAATTGTATAGTTTCTCTGCATAGTGATGGATTGTTAGGCTGTTACTAGCTCTTTGCTCTTACAAATATATGCCGTTGTAGACGCTTTCACATAGAAATTTTGGCATACTTTTAAGGGAATATCCATAAGGTAAGTTCCTAGAGGTTAATTGCTGGATCAAACGTGATTTGCATTTAAAATTTTCAATAGTACTAAATGTTGCACTTGTGGTTGCCCCAATATTGCTAGTACTAGGGGTCTTCAAAAAGTTCATGGAAAGGTTTGTATTATCTTTTAATTCTATTTTCCCATGAACTTTTTGAAGTACCCTCATATATATTACAGTGTTATATAAAAAATCCTTGCCTGACAGGTAAAAATAGTTAGTAATTGTTTTGATTTGCAGTTCTCTATGAGTAGGCTTGAACATTTTTTCATATATTTTCGGTTATATGTGTTTTCTTCTGTGAATGGCCTGTTCATTGGGCTTGTTTTTCATTTGGGTTGTTTGTCTTCTTCTAATTGGATTATCATTTTTTTAGAAATTAAGAAAATTAGCCCTTTGATGGCCATGTATTATAAATAAATTTTCAGTTTGTCTTTTGTCTTTTTTACATTATTTATGGTGTCAGATTTATTAATCTTTGCCTTCTGACCTCTGTGCCACTGTACCTTTTCACTGTGAAAATATCATACTGGAAAATCAGTGAGTAAGTGACTTTTTACACTTATTCTTAATTTATGAAATATCTTGAAAGAATTAAAAGTGGACTAATATAACAACCAGAAATATTCCAAGTGTGACTTGTGCACTGATAGTTATTATATGTTAAATTTTCTCATAGTATTTTTTGAGTTGGAGTAGAAACACCCCCAATTTGTCCTATAGTGTATTTATCTCTAACATGTTTATGATATATAACCATATTGTTTATTTCATATTTTTATTCTACAGTATATATACCTTTTTTCTAGATAGTTTTTTCTCTAGTTACAAACTTCTGTCTTGGGCCTTGCATAATTATAACTTTAATAAGTACATCTTGTTTATGATGTTAACAGCAAAAAGGAATTTAACTTCAGGAATGGGATGGTTAAGGGATTTGTCTCTGTAGCCTAATAAAGTATTTAGTGACCCACCAGCTTCATGCATGATTCTGTTTTTAACTTGCCATTCCGTTTAGTACTTTAAAACTTGTATTTTTTTTTTAATGTAGTATTTTCTTGATAAACTATTTTATTTTCTATGTGTTACTTTTGGATATCAGGTATATACTTAAAAAAATATTACACAAATTAATGAAGGAAATGGAAAACAATCCTCTTATATGATAGGACACATTGTCTGTTTCTCCTTACAGGAGATAATAGTTTTCTCTAGGTAAGTCAGAAGTGATTTTTGGTGTTCCTCAGGTCGCATTGTTGTCTTTATTGTTTTCCCCTAATATTGTCAATGTTGGCATCAATAAAACAGAAAAGAATTTTTAATATTTGTGTCAAAAAGTGATCCACGTGGAATGACATAGTCCTTTTATTTCTGAGCCTTCAGATTGTAAGACCTTAAGAACCTATGTATTTTCATATACTAAGAGACTAACGTTTGTTTTCTGCCATCTAGCTGGTATAAATAGAAGGAAATTCAGAGGAAAGTGGAAGTTCTTCTCAATGATTTCAAAGTTGTTATTAGTCATAATCCTAGTATATCAGAATTGGTAGTCTTTGTGAATGTTGGTTCAGTTCAGTTTAGTGAACATTTGACTTAAGAAGTAGATATTGTACTGGACATTTGAATACCTACCTGTAAGTTGTGGTCCATCTCTAACTCTCTGCCCATAAGGAATGTGCTGGGGAATGGCAAGTCAAAATACTGCATTGTAGTGTATTTTGAAAATTAACTTTTCTGTTTGACTGAGTAATAATTGGATATTTATTTATTTTTTCATTTTTAAATTTCTTGTAGGAAATATAGCTAAGATATATTATTACTTGTTTTTACTTTCCTAAGCAGACTGTAATTTATTTTTGACATATTGCTTCAAGATCATAATTAACTATGAGCATTGATATTTAATGTACTACACATACAGAAATATAATTTCTGTATTATAAGTGTAGAAGAACTGAATATATTGCCATGAGTAACTGTCCTGGGAATGTCATTTCTGGGATTTGTTTGTTTGGAAAATATTGCTTCTACTCAAAATGTAGTACAGAAAAAAAAATCCATTTAATTTAGAGCTTTATTAAAGATATTGTGGAACTGTGGATATATATAAGACCTTTAAGAATATATTTCGGGCTGGCCCCGTGGCTCACTCGGGAGGGTGCGGCGCTGGTAGCGCCAACGCCGAGGGTTCGGATCCTATATAGGGATGGCCGGTGCGCTCACTGGCTGAGCGTGGTGCGGACACCACCAAGCCAAGGGTTATGGGTCCCCTTACCAGTCAAACAAACAAACAAACAAACAATATATTTGATACATTTTTTTTAAGCATTAGTTAAATGTATTCTAGTTATAACTTCAATTACATCTCTGCTCCAATATCATTTCAATTTAGAATTGTTGGAAGAATTTAGTCCAGTTGTTGAGAGACTCGGATTTGATGAAAATTTTGTGGATCTAACAGAAATGGTTGAGAAGAGACTACCACGGCTTCAAAGTGATGAACTTTCTTCAGTGACTGTGTCAGGTCACGTATACAACAATCAGTGTGAGTAGATTCTTACTATTCCATTTAGTAACTAAAAGTATATACATTTCTTAACGTTCAGTGAGTTCATTATGTCATTCTGGAAGACTTAACACTTTTGTTGAAGGTATAGCCTGATTTAGTTGGTAATCTGTCTACAATAACTAAAATTGGGTGTTGCTATTCTGTATTAAGTATATAGAAAATAAGATTTTGATGACATGTAGACCAGTGCTTCAGGCAATTTTCTTTTAACTGAAACAATTGATGTACATATCTGTGGGGTACAGCATTGAATATCAATACCTGTGTATGATATGTGATGCTCAAATAAGAATAATTAGTATATTCAACATTACACAATGTAATCATTTTTTCTGGCCCTTTACCAATTTCTCACTAATCCTCCTCACCCTTCCCTTTTCCCAACTCTGGTAACCTCAGTTCTTCTATTATTGCTAGTATTATTTTTTTTTATTGAAACATAATTGATTGTATATATTTGGGAGGTACAGCATAGTATATCAATACCTGTGTATAATATGTGGTACTCAAATAAGGATAATTGGTATATTCACCATTACACAATGCAGTTATTTTTTGTGGCCCTTTACCAGTTTCTCTAACCCTCCCTTTCCCCCTCTTTCCCACCTCTGGTGGACTCAGTTCTGTTCTCTCCTTCTGAAAGTTCAGTGAATTGTTGTGGCTCTTGTATCTTTCTTTCTTTCTTTCTTTCTTCCTTTCTTCCTTTTCCTTCCCTTCCCTTCCCTTCCCTTCCCTTCCCTTCCCTTCCCTTCCCTTCCCTTCCCTTCCCTTCCCTTCCCTTCCCTTCCCTTCCCTTCCCTTCCCTTCCCTTCCCTTCCCTTCCCTTCCCTTCCCTTCCCTTCCCTTCCCTTCCCTTCCCTTCCCTTCCCTTCCCTTCCCTTCCCTTCCCTTCCCTTCCCTTCCCTTCCCTTCCCTTCCCTTCCCTTCCCTTCCCTTCCCTTCCCTTCCCTTCCCTTCCCTTCCCTTCCCTTCCCTTCCCTTCCCTTCCCTTCCCTTCCCTTCCCTTCCCTTCCCTTCCCTTCCCTTCCCTTCCCTTCCCTTCCCTTTAGCTCCCACTTATGAGTGAGGACATGCGGTATTTCTCTTTCTGTGCCTGGCTTATTTCTCCGGACATAATTTTCTCCAAGTTCATCCATGTTGCTGCAAATGGCAGAATTTCATTCTTCCTTATGGTTGAGTAGGGTTCCATTGTATATATATATACACATATATACATATATACATATATACATATATGTAACGTTTTCCTTATTCAGTCATCCGTAGATTAACATTTAGGTTAGTTCCAACTCTCGGCTATTGTAAATAGAGCTGTAATAAACATGGAAGTGCAGGTATCCCTTCAACATGATGATTTCCATTCCATTGGGTATATGCCAGAAGTGGGATTGCTGGGTTATATGGCAGTTCTATCTGTAGTTGTTTGAGGAACCTCCATACTGTTTTCCATAATGACTGCACTAATTTATACTCCCACCATCAGCGTAGGAGGGTTTCCCTTTCTCTATATCCTTGCCAGCATTTATTATTCTGTCTTTTTGAAATAGCCAGTCTAACTGGGGTGAGATGTTATCTCAATGTGGTTTTGATTTTCATTTCCCTGATGCTGAGTAATATAGAGCATTTTTTTCATGTTTGTTGGCCATTTGTATGTCTTCCTTTGAGAAATCCCTTTTCAGCTCTGTTACCCATTTTTTAATTGGGTTTGTTGTCTTTTTACTGTTAAGTTATTTGAATTCTTTGTATATTCTGGATATTAATCCCTTATTGGATGCATAGTTTGTAAATATTTTCTCCCACTCTATAGGTTGTCTTTTTGCTCTCCTAATTGTTTCTTTGGCTGTGCAGAAGCTTTTTAGTTTGATTTAATCCCATTTATTTATTTCTTCTTTTGTTGTCTGTGCTTTGGAGATCTTATTCATAGTCTTTGCCCAGTCCTACATCCTAAAGTGTTTCCCCTATGTTTTCTTCTAGGAGTTTTATTACAGTTTCAGGTCTTATATTTAAGTCTTTAATCCATTTTGAGTTGATTTTGGTATATGGCAACAGGGTCTGGTTTCATTCTTCTACATATGGATGTCCAGTTTTCCAAGCATCATTTATTGAAGAGGCAGTCTTTTCTCCAATATATGTTCTTGGTGCCTTTGTCAAGGATCAGTTGGCTGTAAGTATGTGGTTTGATTTCTGGGTTCTTGTAGTATATTGAATTATGTCCCCCCAAACTCCCTGAAGCTTGAATTGTGTCCCCCAAGTTTTATGTATTAGAAATTTAGCCCCCACTGTGACTGTTAAGAGTGCAGGAAATCCTATTATGGTAGTTGAATGATGGAGCCTTGAAGAGGTGATTGATTGTAGGATCATGCAGTAGTGAATGGAATAAAAATGGTGATCAGGGGTGTTGTTCTGAGGGCTTTAAAGGAGGAGAGTCTCTCTCTCTCTGCTCTCTCTGCTTCTACCACCTTGCAATGTGAGACCCCTGGGGTCACTGTCACCATCAGTGGATGGACTTTGGACTTGCCAGCCTCAGAAACTGTAAGCAATAAATGTCTTTTTTCTCTATAAATTACCAGTTCCAAGTATTTTATTGTAAGCAATGGAAACAGACTAATACAGTTCTCTATTCTTTTTTTTTTTTTTTCCTTTTTATCTTTTTTACTGAACGGTAACGGGATCGCAACCCTCGGTGTCGCGCCCGCACTGTGCTCAGCCTGTGAGTGGGAACCGGTCTCCACATGGGATCCGAACCCTCGGCGGGAGCACCGCTGCACTCCCAAGCGGCGCACTCTCCAGTGCGCCACCGGGGCGGCCCTACAGTTCTCTATTCTGTTCTGTTGGTCTGAGTCACTGTTTTTATGCCAGTACCATGCTGTTTTGGTTACTATCACTTTGTAGTATAATTTGAAGTCAGGTAGTATAATGCCTCTGACTTTATTTTTTTTGCTCTGGATTGCTTTGGCTATTTGGGGTCTTTTGTTGTTCTGTGTGAATGTTAGAATTGTTTTTTCTTTTTCTGTGAAGAATGTCATTGGTATTTTGATGGGGATTGCATTAAATCTGTAGATTGCTTTGGGCAGTATTAACATTTTCAAAATGTTAATTCTTCCCATCCAAGAGCATGGAATGTCTTTCCATCTTTTTGAGCCCTCTTTAATTTCTTTCAGCAGTGATTTGTAGTTCTCATTGAGATCTTTTACGTCTTTGGTTAAATTTATTCCTAGTTATTGTATTTTGGGGGGGACTATTGTAAATGGCCTTACTTTCTTGATTTCTTTTTCTCCTAGTTCGTTATTGGAATATAAAAACAGTACTGATTTTTTTGTGATTATTTTGTGTCCTGCAACTTTACAGAATTTGTTTCTCAGCTCTAAGAGTTTTTTTGCTGAAGTCTTTAGGCTGGCATATACTTGTTTATTATGGTCTCTAATGATTCTTTGTATTTCTGTGGAATCAGTTGTGATATCTCCTTTTTCACTTCTGGTTTTGTTATTTGGGTCTTCTCTCCTTTTTTTAGTTAGCTTAGCTAATGGTTTGTCTATTTTGTTTATCTTCTCAAAAAAACAACTTTTTGTTTCATTGATCATTTGTGTCATTTTTCGGGTCTCTATTTCATTTAGTTCTGCTCTGATCTTAATTATTTCTTTCTATCTACTAATTTTGGGGTTGGATTGTTCTTGTTTGCCTAGTTCTTTGAGGTGTAATGTTAGGTTATTTGAAGTCTTTCTATTCTTTTGATGTAAGCATTTATTGCAATAAACTTCCCTCTTAGTACTGCTTTTGCAGTTTTCCATAGGTTTTTAATATTATGTGTCTTTATTTTCATTAGTTTCAAGAAATATTTGATTTCCTGTTTAATTTCTTCTTTGACGCATACATCGTTCAGGAGCACGTTGTTTAGGGAGCCGGTCTGTACGTGGGATCCGAACCCTCGGATGGGAGCGCCGCCGCGCTTCCCAAGCGGTGCACTATCCAGTGCGCCACCGGGCCGGCCCTTCATCTACTAATTTTAGGATTGAATTGTTCCTGTTTTTCTGGTTCTTTGTTAGGTTATTTGAAATCTTCTGTTCTTTTGATTTAAGTGTTTATTGCAATAAACTTCCCCTCTTAGTACTGCTTTTGTAGTATCCCACAGGTTTTAGTATTGATGTGTCTTTGTTTTCATTAGTTTCAAGAAATTTTTTGATATCAAGAAATTTAGGTGGGCTAAATTTTCCTTTGATGTGTCTTTTACTTGTTTCCCCGAGGCACTGAGATCCTCTTGTTGCTCTCTGGCTTTTCAAGTTACCACCTGTGGAATCTTGTCCAGTCCTATCTCCATGTGCTGCTATCTTCTGCAAGCTCTTATTTATCAATCAGTTCAAATAATCTTTGCCCACTCTTAGCAAGAAAGTAGAATGGTTCATCTCCTTCACATATTAAGGTGTTAATGAGGGATGGTGTTTTCAGGGATATTTGCTTTTGAAAATAAGCTGCAGTAAGTGCCAGTGAATATCTAATTAGGCTTTCAGACATCTTGTCACTCTGCTGGTGACTTTCATATCATACCATGTAGAAGACAAACTACTGTGTTTTGTGTAAGCCTTGCCTGACACTCTTACTTCTATGTCGCAGCATGTGCTTTCTCTTTTCCCCCTTTTTTGAGAGCTGGTCATCAGTCTCCAGCATAACTCTCCACAGAAGAAAAGGGGTAGAGTTAAAGTTTCTAGAAAACATGAAGCTTTTCATGTGTCTTTTGTATCTGTGCTCTTTTGTCACTTACGAGGGATAAATAGTAACAAGGTTTCAAATATATTTATGTGTAATTTTTAAAGCAAACTCAGGCTTTATTGGTTAGAACACATTACAGAGAGCTGGATTTTATATCCCAAAAAGAAAATGTCCACTTATTCATTAATTCTTCCTTTTCCACACAAGATTTTATTAAATTTTTTTCAAACCTACAGAAAAGTTGATAGAATAGTACAATGAATACCATATGTCCATCCTTGTAGATATACTAATTGTTATCATTTTGCCACATTTGCTTTATCTCACTCTCTACAGATTGGTTGATTGATCAATGAGCCATTTGGAACTAATTGCAGATCTCATGACTCTTAATTCCTAAATACTTCTAGCATGAATCTTCTGAGAATAAGGATTCTCATATAACTCCAATACAGTTTCACACCTAAGAAAATTTGTTTCTATACAATTTCCCTACACCTTTCATAAAAGATCTCTCCAACTTTTGTAGGTCAGAAATTGTTTTCAGCATCACATATAGCTAGTGGATAAAGTTTAGTTTCAGATCTTTAAAACCACATAATGTTAACTTTCTTATTATGTAATGATACTTTTATGCTTGCTTACAGATAAATGTGAGTAAAAGTTTTACTAATGTCAGTAGGAATTTTTTATGAGATCAATTTTCATCAGTTTAATGATGAAGCACACCCAATATACATTCACTATTATATATCATAGGCCCTTGGAATTCACTATTGTATTTATTTACTTTACAGTATTCTTATGAAGAACAAAAGATATTAGTCAAGTGGGTAGCAAGGTGGTGGTGGTGGCAGTGGTAGGGTTTAGATATAGACTAAGCCCTGTACCTTTTAAAAACTCATGTGTAAAAAAGAAAAAAAATTTGTTGTGACTTTTAACAACATTGGCTGTTTTTATAGCTATAAACCTGCAGGACATCTTGCACATCAGACTACTTGTTGGATCTCAGATTGCAGCAGAAATGCGGGAAGCTATGTATAATCAACTGGGACTCACTGGCTGTGCTGGAGTGGCTTCTAATAAGTTATTGGCAAAATTAGTTTCTGGCGTCTTTAAACCAAATCAACAAACGGTCTTATTACCTGAAAGTTGTAAAGACCTCATACATAGTTTGAACCACATAAAGGAAATGCCTGGTAAGACAATTATAGGTGAAAGGTATATATTAGTTACATTGCATTTCTTTAATTTTAACAATTATGAAACAGTGTAATTAATTCTTAGACATACTTGGCTCTTGCAGTAAACTGAAAAAACTTTTCTGGAGCAAATCTGTAAGAGGGAATATGTGAAAGTGCTTTTCTCATTTTACCTTCTTTCATATAGTTAGAATATTATTATAAAAGTTATAACTTGGAAACATATGGTCCTTTATTTCCAGTCCTTGGTTCATATTCTTATACTGTACATTGCATCCAGAGAGGGAGTACATCTTTTACTAACTCTTTTTTGGGATTATATATAAACCATTAGGGCTACTGTGGACCTTCCAAAGCATTTTAAAGATGAGGAAACAGTTCAGTTTCCTATTCAAGTCATGGGCCAAGTTTTTATGTCTGAAGATCAAATACCTAAGTTTTTATAGGTTATCAGTAAAAGATTTGTTAAACTTCATTTTTATGGCATTGCTGGGGAATAAGATGTTATAAAAGAATTTTGTGGAAGTGAATTTTTAAGACAACTGAAACTTATCCCTTTAGATGTCATAACTTCACATTTTTACATGTTTGTATGATTCCAATTCCAAAATGTATTATACCCTGCCTTGCCTTCCTTAATATAGAGTATAATTATAATTTGAAGTTTTTTGAATGACTCTGTGTGTGTGTTCTGAAGAACAATGTCAGGTTTTAATAAATTGAGGACTGTATACTAATGAAAAACATTCTTACTTGGCTTTACTTTTTGAGTTTTTGTGTCTTTTTAAAACAAGCTTTCTACTTTCTCCTTTATTGCCAAATTGCCAGCTTTCTTTTATTTCTGCTGTAAGGATATCTGTCAGTCCACTTTGATAATTCTCCCTACACACCAATCTCCTTTTACTGTGAAAGGAATGAAGAGGCACCGAATGGCCTCAGTATTTCTCCTGCGAGTAAATCATGGCCAAGTTTTAGTGCAAGAACTTTGTGATAGGAGTTTGGCTAGTAAGAAGATGTTTTTGTTTTCTTTCCGGTTCTAGTTGTATTCTGGATGGTAAGTATTGCTAGATATGGATATGACTTGTGGATAAATGTGTGGTTTTGTGTATAGAAATTAGTAAGGTTATCTAATAAGCACATGTTAATTCATTTTACTTGCTCTAGTGACTTTTTTTTTAACATAGGTAATAACCATGATTCTTGAATATTTTCACTGTGTTATTTAACAGGTGTTAAAATTTTCATTTTATCAAGACAGCATTTATTGGCTGTCTCTTATTATATTATACTACATGTTGTGAGGGCTTAAAGAGATGCATATAACTCAGGGACCTTGAGTGGAAGAACAAACACCTAATTTGCAATGGAGTTTGATCTTAGCAAAATATTAATTACAGAATTTAACACTATTATAACACTTTATGCATTTCTTTCTCTTTAGGTATTGGCTATAAAACTGCCAAACGTCTTGAAGCACTGGGTATCAATAGTGTGCATGATCTCCAAACCTTTTCATCAAAAATATTAGAAGAGGAATTAGGAATTTCAGTTGCTCAGCGTATCCAGAAACTCAGTTTTGGAGAGGATAACTCTCCTGTGACACCCTCAGGACCACCTCAGGTACATAATGATATTTATTTTAATTAAATACTGGTTGTCACATTATTTGAGTTAAAGATTTCTAGTTTTGGGCCAACCCCGTGGTGCACTCGGGAGAGTGCAGCACTGGGAGTGCAGCTCCGCTCCTGCCACGGGTTCGGATCCTATATAGGAATGGCTGGTGTGCTCACTGGCTGAGCGCGGTGCAGGCGACACCAAGCCAAGGGTTGCGATCCCCTTACCAGTCACGAAAAAGACAAAAAAAAAAAAAAAAAAAAAAAA
>NW_007728328.1:153435-182435 GCF_000696425.1 Galeopterus variegatus
AAAAAAAAAAAAAAAAAAAAAAAAAAAAAAAGATTTCTAGTTTTAGTACCATGTACTTACTATTCTAGTTTGCTTATTAAGTTAGTACATGATCCCTTTCCTATGAGAAGGCTGATTTATTATATTAGATGAGTAAATATTTTTAAATTGAATCTCAAGGATAAACATTTTTAAGTCTCAAGTTAGCCACTTTGAATACAACTTAATTTTAATAGCCTAGAATACATATATGAGGTAAAATCTTGTTTTCAGAGTAGTCCAATAATTTAGCAAATGGGGAAAAGTATAATTATCCAGTTAATATTGGTTGATTTTTTTTCCTATGTGACAAGCACTTCAGTAAGTGCTTTGTATACATTAGTCCATTTAATCTTCACAACAAACCTTGTATTCCTTGCTTCCTTTCTTCTTTCTTTTATTTCCTTCTCTTCTTTTTCTGACTTTTTTATACTTGAGAAAGGTTAAATAACTTGTCTAAGGATAAACTCAGATTCAAGTCCTAGGGGATTAAGAGCCTCACTGTAATCATACAATAATCATACAATCTAGTTGGCACTAAAGATTTATAATTTTCTTAACTTCCTGTGCAGATAAAAACGAGTTAATATAAAAGTGAACTAAATGGTTCAAACTAAGCACAAGAGGTAAGTTAGTAGAGGATGTGTTAAATATTTATTTGACATCTACACTGATAATTGGATTTATTTATTTGAGTTTACAATAATCCTTATTTATGCTTCTTTGGTAGTCCTTCAGTGAAGAAGATTCATTTAAAAAATGTTCAACAGAAGTCGAAGCTAAGAAAAAGATTGAAGAACTACTTGGTAGTCTTTTGAACAGGTGATTTTCAGTCCATTTTGCCAAGTGGTCCTATGTATTACTTCTGTATACAGTATCTGGAAAGAATACTTGATGTTCTATCTTGGAACTTACAGATTAACTGGAGACTAAACAATGTAAAAATAGGTCATTTATCAATGGATTTCTCTGCCTTATAAACTATTGCATAGTTAGTAATTTATGCTCTTAATTTAATCCATCTGCTTTCATTGGTCTTAATTCTAGAAACACTGATTATACTGCGGAATTTAAACTGCGGACAGTTACCTAGAGGGGTTTTGTGGCTAGCTCTAATAATGTTCCTAGTCCTTAGGTGAGAAGGAAGAAGTTTTAATTTTTCCCTGTGGCAATTGCAAAACCTTTGCCTTTAATGTAAGAGTCACTTTTCAGAAAGAGGGAAAGAATGCAGAGAGGAATAATTCTGTCACAATTTTAAAACTCCTTCTATAGACATAAGTGTAGAAATTTGTGATGGTTGAGGATATAAAATTATTAAAGCAAAAATGATGGAGGAAGCAGAAAAACCCTTATATCCCTTTGCCTCAGATTATGTGAAAGAAAATGGAGTCAAAGGAAGCAATGACTAAATGGGGCTATATGTGAGCAGTGTGAGTGATTGCATGTATGTGCAGTGCTTCTGATCTGTAAGGATGTGAAAGGTCAACAGGGATTAGGAATATACAAGTAGCATAACTCAAATTGAACAAGAAATTTAATTTTCTGATGTTCCTTAGCAGCCATTATACGTGATTTCTCGGTACTCCATAGAAGAGTATTGTCTCTTTTCCTCCCATTTCTTTGATTCTCTTCTTGTTGTTAGAAATTTCTCAAATTGGAATATCAGGGGTCTAACAGTTTGAGTAGGTGTGCTTCTACAGTGGTTCTGGAAGGCTAACTGTATTTAGAGAAAACGGTTTGGGGATGAGTGTAAGTCTTAGAAAACTGATGAGTGAAATTTCCTACAACTTTGTTTTCACATGCAGCGTGGTTTGTATGTCTTGAGCAGAGCCATGCAGCTCATTGTTGGCTGCATGTAACTGGGACTGGCTGTATGACCCAGCTCCATCAGTATGACGTAGGCTGGGCCTGTGAGTGTGCTAGTGAAAGCACTCTGCTTCTGCTCTGCTTCAGCTAAATGTAAGACTACTCTGAAATGCCTGGTCGCTGAAAACAGTTCTACATATAAAGAAGTCACAAGAAGTGTAAATTTTACAGGTCCTCTTATTTGAAGAATCAACACAGGAGTGAGACTAGGTGCTCTAAACCTGTGA
This sequence comes from Galeopterus variegatus, assembly GCF_000696425.1. Classification (NCBI taxonomy): domain Eukaryota; kingdom Metazoa; phylum Chordata; class Mammalia; order Dermoptera; family Cynocephalidae; genus Galeopterus; species Galeopterus variegatus. The sequence continues at coordinate 155,547 of NW_007728328.1, forward strand.
AATACCAAGTATTATTTATTTGTTTCTCTGATTGCTGGTCCCTTTTCCTCCCACCGTGGCCCCTTATTTTAGGGAATGAGGCATCATACCATCTAAGTGACTGGCAAAAAACTAATTACATATATGTGTGTAAGTGTGCATATAATTGCTTATTTTTTTTCCTTCTAGAGTATGTGATGATTAATACTATAGATATGTGAGAAGTATAAAAGTATATAATTTTTAATCCATCCTCTAGGTATTAGTTTAAGATTGCTTAGGGTATAAGCTTTTTCTGTTGTATCTTAATTAGTGTGTCACACTCTTTAAATTGCATAATTACTTAATAGAACAGGTTTAACTGGAAGATATTTAAACTAGTAACATGTTTACAGGAATCATTTAAGACATTTTATTATCCTAGTTAAGCATCCATCAAGAAGTTTTGTGATAAAACAGTAAGAGATATAAAAAATTTTTTTACTATAAAACTAATTTTTCTAATTCAAAGTCTTCAATTTGATTATGTTTAACAGTGCATAATATTTGTTCTTTATGTTTGTGATTTGGTTTTATGTGCATTGCCATGCATATAAAAAGGAAAATAATGTCCTTTCATGACATTTTCCCCAGTAATTTGATTTTCTCCTTTTTAAGTGAATTTTCTGTATCATTAAAACTTTTTTTTTAACACCAAAACCAAGACCATTTGGATGAAACTCTTCTAAGATGCACATGTGTACTTAACTTCCTAAATATACTACATAATTGATCTTTCAAGATATTGCTCTAATATACCATCATATAATGGTGATTTTATTGGCTCTATGGGATTTATTTGGGGGAGTGCTGTATACTTAAAATCTTATTTTGTAGATGAGTTTTTCTTTTTGTAATATTTTGTGGTGTGAAAAAAATCTATAAAAAGTTTTTTTCTTATAATTTTTACTTATTTACTTCTATGAGTGAATGATTCAGTTTCTTAAATTTCCTATTGATTTTAATATGTTACTTTTAGTTATGTTTTAGATTTGTATTATAAAACAGCTTGTTATGATTATGTTTTATTTCTGTTCTATTTCTGACAGCACTCAATTCTGAGTGAGGCCTTAGAGCCTGATGTTTAAAACTTTGGAGCTTTAGTATTTAGACTTTTGATACTTATTTGGGCAGTCAGTTTACTATCTTGAAATTGAATATCTACTGTGGACAGCACTCAATTCTGAGTGAGGCCTTAGAGCCTGATGTTTAAAACTTTGGAGCTTTAGTACTTAGACTTTTGATACTTATTTGGGCAGTCAGTTTACTATCTTGAAATTGAATATCTACTGTGTATATAATTGTTATAGTTATCAAATCTGACACCTTTAGATAAATGGGGTGTTATACCACTTAAAAAATCTTTAGGTAATGCTTTTTCTTATTTATTTCCACTTTCACTTTCTCTTTATTTTTAGAGTATGCCAAGATGGAAGGAAGCCCCATACGATAAGATTAGTAATCCGTCGGTATTCATCTGAGAAGCACTGTAGTCGTGAGACTCGTCAGTGTCCTATTCCATCTCATGTAATTCAGAAGTTAGGGACAGGTATGCACTAGTTTTCTAAGAATTTAATTTACAGATTAAACTCTTAAAAAAACAAATTGCAAATAAGAAATCTGCTCCAAGAGTGGAGGGTCTTCACAGGGAGTTAGCAAGCAATTAAATGCTTTTATTCTATCAGGAATTTTCAGTGGAAAATTCTGTTGTTGTTTTTAAATAGATAATAAAAGTAAAGACTTGGCCGAATGTTTCCCAAATTCAAAGAGAACAAAACTGTGACAGTTATGCAGTGTGAAATAACTTTGTTATGGGCATTTAGATTGTTTCCATTTTTTGGCTATTATGAAAAATGGTGCTGTGAACAGTTGTGTGCAAGTCATTGGGTGGATATATGTTTTCATTTATCTTGGGTAGATTGCAAGGAGTGGAATTGCTGGATCACATGGTAAGATGAACCATTTATATAACTGCTAAACTTTTTTCCAAAGTGGATGTAACAATTTACATTCTTACCACCAGTGTATGAGGGTTCCAGTTTTTCCATATCCTCACTAACATTTGGTATTATCAGTCTCTTTAATTATAATTGTTCTAGTGGTATATAGTGGTATTTAATTGTGATTTTTCTTTTATGGATAGTACTTCTGGTGTCATATCTAAAAATTATTTGCCTAACTCAAAAGTCGTAGATATTTTCTCCTGTATTCTCTTACAAGTTTTATAGTTTTTAGCTTTATGTTTTTTCTGGTTTTGTTTTTTTGTGGCAGCTGGCCAGTACAGGGATCAAACTCTGGATGTTGGTGTTATCAGCGCCACCCTATAACCAACTGAACTAACCAGCCAGCCCTGTTTTAAGCTTTATGTTTAGATCCATTTTGAGTTAATTTTTTATGTGTGGTGTAGAGTTAGTGTCTTAGTTCATTCTTTTGCATATTGATATCCAGATGTTCCAGGAGCATTTGTTTAAAAGAGTATGCTTTACCTATTGAACTGCCATGGCATCTTTCTCCAAATTTATTGACCATAAGTATAAGAGTTTATTTCTTGACTTTGTTGTCCCATTGCTCTGTATGTTTATCTTTATACCGATTCTACCCTGTCTTGATTACTGTTAAGTTTTGAAATTAAGTAGTATAACTTTTCCAGCTTTATTCTTTTAAAAAATTGTTCTGGCTGTTTATAGTCCTATAGTGATATTTCCTCTTTCATTCCTGATTTTTGTTAATTCGTGTATTCTCTTTTTTTCTTTGTCATTCTAGCAAAAATTCATCAGTTTTCTTGATCTCTTCCAAGATCCAACATTTGATATCCTTGATTCTCTATTGTTTTTCTACTTTCTATTTCATTTATTTATTTATTTATTTAATTTTGGCAGTTGGCTGGCCCAGGGATCTGAACCCTTGACCATGTCATTTATTTCTGCTCTGATCTTTATTATTTCCTTTTTTTTCTGCTTGCTTTAAGTTTAATTTGCCTCCCCCACCCCAGTTTCTTAAGATGAATACTTAGATAATTTATTTCATACTTCTTTTCAAGTAATTAAGATTAAAGTTATACATTTCCTTTTAAGCAAGCTGTGCTTTAGCTGCATTCCATAAATTTTGTTGTGTTTATTTTTCATTAAGATCAAAGTAGTTTCTGATATCCCTTGTGATTTCTTTTTTACCCCTAAACTTATTTAGAATTTTTTTTTAGTTTCCAAATATTTGATGATTTCCCTGTTGTTGATTTCTAATTTAATTTCATGTTGAGCAGAGAACATACTTTGACTAATTTCAATCCTTTTAAATTTATTGAAACTTATTTTATTGCCTAGCATATGGTCTATGCTGGAGAATGTGCCATTTGTGTTTGAAGAGTTAAGCAACAGTATCTAGCAACTCAACTTAATTAAAATTCACCCAGCATGGCTGGATGTATGATTCTTGATAGTGTTTTTCTTCCCATACCTTGAATATGTCATTCTACTGTCTTTCGGTTTCCATTGTTTTTGATGAGGAGTTAACTTTTAAACATCAGTCTCCTTCCAATCAGTACATAGGAATTCGAACAGGGAGTTTCAAATAAAGAATTATTAAACTATAGTAGGGGAGTGACGATAAAAGTATAAAGAGCACACTAAAGGACATCCCAGGACTAAGTAAAAAGTTTGTCTACAGCTAGACAAACTAGAAAGGGGAACGCCTTTCTCCCTAGAAGGCATGGTTGTAGAACACTGGATGATGGAGAAATCTAGTGAGTTATCTGGCCCAGAGCTGGTTCATAGTTACTGGGCAAAAAGAAAACCACTTTCTGATCTGTGAATGAGCTGAGGCTGGCGGGTGGACATACAGAAAGAATCGGATGTTGGGATCTTGCTCACTGCCAGGGCAGCACATGACTGGGGTATACAGAATCCATGTTCGGAAGCTTCTGGAAACTGCCCTTCAGGATGCAGGCAAGCTGAGACAGGTGTGTGGTTGTGCTGAAGGAATCTGTATTCTGCTGCCAGCGCAAAGGTGGAGGGCATTATGCCTGAAGACCAAGAGCTGGAGGAAACAGTGTGCTAGGTATAGGCAAGTCAAGGATGGTGGGTGGGCATGAAAGGAAGTCAGGATACAGTTTACAGCACTGGCTTGGAATATACAATGTTTGAATTGGTAGGGCAATGGTAAGGTGGACACTGGGCCTGGGCCAGGGCTTGAAGTTGTCGAGGGACTGTATGTTCCACAGACCATGCAACAGGAGCAAGAAAAAGTAAATGGCAGTACATTGGAACTAGGAAGAAAAGACCTTACTACAGCTGAGCTGTGTAAAGGGGCGTGCAAACAGTCCTAGCCAATAAGGCTACTGTCTCCCACTTTCTTACCTAACTAAGTTCTAATAGCTGTTTATAAATTGGTGCTTCTTACTTTGTTTGCCTTTGGTTCATTTTCAGATCCACAAAATGGTTATTTTTGACTGTTTTGTTCAATTTTATAGTAATCTTTTGAGGAGAGGATTTTCTGGCTACATCACTTTGCTATTATCAGGAGTCCCATATTTCAACTTTCCTGAAAAATTTAAGTCATTTGGTATTCAATATTAGTATCAAGATGTTGCAGTTTAGTATATAAATGCTCAATGATATCTACCTAGGATTTAAATTTCTTAATCTAAGCAATATAAATTTTATTCAGCTCTTAATATTAATTATGATGTGATGTGTTTAGATATTGTCTTCTTAAACATTTTATTTAGGAAATTATGACGCGATGACCCCAATAGTTGATATACTTATGAAACTTTTTCGAAATATGGTGAATGTGAAGATGCCTTTTCACCTTACCCTTCTAAGTGTGTGCTTCTGCAACCTTAAAGCAATAAATACTACTAAGAGAGGGCCTATTGATAATTACTTAACACCATTGTTATCAACAACTTCACACTCTGGCAAGTGCAGTTTTGTAAGTATACTCTTATTGAATTTGTGTGGTTAAATTACAAATCTAAGTGTGTGTTTAACTGATGTAATTCAGGGATTCTTTTGGGTGACACTGTTTGGATGATTTGCTTGTTTAGAGTATCTGTCATATTACAGTTGCTGGCCTTAAACATATTGTGATCTAAGAAAACATAAGCATCATAAAAGAGAAAAACCTGTATGGAACTTTCCTGTGTCAGAAGTGTTATATTTTAAAGCAGTATACAGGAATATGATGGATTAGCTCATAAACATGAAGATATTTCCAAATATTAGAAGTCAGATTTTTTTGTCTGTCAGTTTATACATAAGCTACTAGTACCCTTTTCACAATTTTTTATTAAAATATCTAAATTTTCTTGATTTTGAAATTATATTGAATTCTGATAGCAACACTGAAGAACTGACTACTGATTTTACAGTCGTGGAATTTAAAAGTGTGCCAATAGAGAGGCAGAGGCCAATCACATTTTCAAATGACTAAAACAAAACTCCTATATAGATGAACCTCTGTTCAGTAAAAGTGAGATGCTTTAAAAAATAGTTATCTTACTAAATTGTTAATGCTTACAATGAACTCTAATTTAAAATATTTTTATTTATTATTGTTTAATCAGTGTAATTTTAGTAATATTTTCATTTCCATTTATGTTTAAAATGAGAACAGAATTATGGAAATAGTGGCGAATGATCTCTTCAACTTACTTTTTTCTGGGACTCTTTTTATTCCATTTATTAACTAAAATTTTAAAAGATTTACTTGTTATGTTTTAATTGTACAATGAAAATCAAAAGTTTCTAATTTACAGTGGCATTACAGAAGTAAATGTATGTGAAAGTACCTTGTACTTGTATATATCTGGCACACAGTAGTAAGTGCTCAATAAATATAATGGCTTGAATCTCTTCTACTCCTTTTATTTATTTTTTTTTTTATTTTTTTTTTTATTTTTTTACCTCCTTTTATTTTTTTGAAGTTACTGTTGTATTGATGTTTACTGAGTTATATTTGGCTGTATAAATGTTTTTATGGTACTTAAAATGAGGGGAAATTTAAATGAAAAACTTTCTATAGAAAAATTATGCAAATTAGAATTGAAAGTGTTTTTAAATTTGTATTTATGTGAATGTTAAATAGTGTTAAATCTTAGTAATAATATTGGATTTTTGCTATAGAAATATTTATTTTCTTTCTGTTAAATGTTACCCTTTAGAATAGTAATTTTTGGAAAACCAGTCCTTGATGCTCTACGGGTGTACTTTTTAAAAAAATACCCATAGGTGAATCACTTACTTTTTCTAGGCCATCATTTTTTTATTTACGTAGTTGGAAGTTTGAATACATGATTGTTAAGAGCCTTTCCACGTCTCCAAATGCATACTTAACTCTGGTTTAGTGCTATCTAGGAAGGAAACCTCTTCCTGGAACAGTGAGTAAAGATCCACACAATAGTGTGACTAATTATGGTAGATTAATCATCTCTAGTTGTTTGGAACTGGCCACAAAGGATTGAGTTGTTGAGCAGGATAGAAACATGTTGTCAGATAATAAACTATAGGCACACTTCAGTAGCATGGATATTTAAAAGATATCAAATATATAAATTATTCTGCTATCCTTGTGTTCTAGAAAATGAAAGACACTCACATGGAAGATTTTTCCAAAGACAAAGAAACAAACTGGGATTTTCTACCAAGTAGAAGAATTAAAAGTACGAGAACTGGAGAGTCTCCAGTAGATACTACAAATGTTTCTAAAGAAAAAGATATTAATGAATTTCCACTCTGTTCACTTCCTGAGGATGTTGACCAAGAAGTCTTTAAGCAGCTCCCAGTAGATATTCAAGAAGAAATCCTGTCTGGAAAATCTAGAGAAACACTTCAAGGGAAAGGAAGTTTGAGCTGTCCATTACATGCCTCTAGAGGAGTATTATCTTTCTTTTCTACAAAACAAGTGCAAGATACTCCTTTAAATCCTAGAGATCATTTATCCAATAGCAAGCAGGTATCTTCTGTATCTCCTTGTGAACCTGAAGTTTGAGCTGTCCATTACATGCCTCTAGAGGAGTATTATCTTTCTTTTCTACAAAACAAATGCAAGATACTCCTTTAAATCCTAGAGATCATTTATCCAATAGCAAGCAGGTATCTTCTGTATCTCCTTGTGAACCCGGAACATCTGGCTTAAATAGCAGTAGTTCTTCTTACCTGTCTAGTCAAAAGGATTATTCATATTATGTAGATAATAGATTTAAAAATGAACGAATGGGTCAAGGACCTAAAGAGTCTCAAGGATTGCACTTTTCAAATACAAACCCTGCTGTATCAGTTTTCCATTCATTTCCGAATTTGCAGCGTGAGAAACTTTTCTCCAAAAACCGAACTTCAGATAGCCACAAGCAAACAATAGCAACAGTCTCTCATCATGAAGGACTTACAGAAAATAGAGAGCATGATTCTGTCGATGAGAAAATTACTTTTCCTTCTGATATTGATCCTCACGTTTTCTATGAACTACCAGAAGAGATACAAAAAGAACTGTGGGCTGAATGGAAGAGAACAGGATCAGATTTCCACACTGTACATAAATAAGCATGTTCAGAAAAAAGGTCTAAAAAGCAAGGAAAGTACCATTGTTCTCTGATTAGCAGTTTATTAAGCTCTTCTAAATTAAACACTAATAGATATTCAATAATGTAGAAACCTAATGTAAAACGTTCCAGATAAAGCAAGAATAGTTTGGGGAAGTAAATTGCAGCATAAAGCATAAAAATATTCATAACAGAAGAAATAATGTAAAAGATTATTTTCCTCTTATTTCTAAAGCTGTTTTATATTGCTTTTCAATAAAATATCATGGTCAGCACTAGTACATTTTTCGTAAATTGAGAGGAAGATGTATATGCCTGCATATAAAATCTAGCCTTGTCAAATCAAATCATTACTATGCTACAGAGTAAAGAACAATTTTTTTCTGTGAAATATGTAATGTCTCAAGCAGTATGGCTTAATCAGAAATCCTACTGCTAATTAACCTATTAAAAATGTAGATATTTTTGACTAAAGTACCACATACTATTTAATAAGTTGACTTTTAAAATACCAAAGCAATATACTGTATATTCAATTAGTGCTTCTTTGTACACCTAGAACCCACCACAATGCCCAGCACCCTGAGTTCATTCAATAAGTACTGAATGAATGAATGGCGTGGCTAGAACCAGGATGGGGAATTGGGGATGGGAGAAGTACATATGTTGTAGAGAACAATGGTGGAAGGAGCTCTCCATACAAGTAGATAAGGGAAAAATGGATACCAGGAATGCAAGGCAATAGGCCTGTAAGAATACTGGATGGTGGAAGAAGTTCGTTTCCCTGTAGGCAGTTTGTAGGGTCTGAGTGCAGTGAACAAGATGTTTTTGCATTTTCTCTACATTGGGAGATGAGATTAAGGATGTCATACCAACCACAAATATATACTATTACTAAATTGGTGAGTGTCCTCTTTGACACATTGTTATTACCTTCCCCTTTTGCCTTCCAGATTAAAAATTGGATATAAGATTCAGGACATACTATTTCAAGACATAGAGGATATTTCAGCACTGATTTGGGGGAGTCCTGGTCTCAAGTTTGTAATTTTTGCAGATGTAATCTAAGGAAAAGACTTTAAAAATAAGTATATGAATGTGAATAAAGAGTAGCAAAAATAATTTTCAGGTCAGCAATTTTAACTTGGACTCTTTGGAATTTGAAAATTCCCTAGCACTCAAGGAATTTTAACAGGCAGTTTGGGGTTATCAAAAAAAAATAACTTGGAGCAAAAACAGCAGAAGTTTTTCATACATATACTTAGTGCTCTGGATCAAAGACTATAGTATTTTCTGCATGTAGTATTCTGGTAAGGTAGTTAAACTCATAAAAAGGAGTATATCACTTGTAAATAAATCATTTTTAAAAAAATTCTAATAATCCTGTAATGATTTCAGGAAAAACAGCTAGAAATGTTTTAAGAAAAATGGTTAAGTGGAAAAGAGAAAGTAAATAAATGGTATGTCAAGTTTAAAAAGAGAAGGTAAGATAGACAGTTCAAAATATAGTTTCTAGAGCGGAAATGCAAGGGGTATCTCTCACAGTTCTACTTATTTTGTGGCCTTAAGTTAGTCTTTCAACATCTTTAGGCCTAGAATGAACTTTTTAGGTTATCTTTTATCTCTCTGCTTTTAAGATTACCTCTTTTTTCTTTAGATTTCTGCAGATTTACTATGTTTGGAAGTGTCAAAGTAAATTAATCATCTGGTTGAGAAAACGAGAGTTTATTTGAGAATTCCTTAGGACTGCAGTTGAGAAGACACAGATTCAAGAGTCCTTGAATCATGTGTTCCAAAGAAAAAAAAAGTGAGGGGCGTTTAAAGGAAAATGCCTGGTTAAAAAAGCGGTGGTTACAAAAATGATTGTTGTTAAAATGTGTCAAACAGCCTTGGCAATAAGGGATTGGTTGTAACAGTTCTTTGAGGTGGGCTTTGGTCTGGGACTTTCCAGTTTGGCAGAGAGAGTAGTGAAAAGTGGCAGTCTGCAGATTCATAGCATAGAAAAAGAAAGAAGCTCCTTACCCAGGAAGTCTCAGTTTATGCGATACAGCTGAGTCCAAAATTTCAGAACTATTTACTCAGGAAGTCGTGACTTCAGTGATATGGCAGAGTACAAAGTTTCAGAGTGTTCCCATTTAAGACATGCCTGAAACTCAAGCTGAGTTGACCTCCTTGCTCCATTTAGGTGCCCTGACTGGACTGACATCACTTTCCCTCATTAGAAGTGTGATTTCTTTTTATTTATTCTTGGTGTATGCTGGCTTCCTGTGTCTTTCAATTTTGTAAAATTCTCAACCACTACCTCTTCAAATATTGCTTCTCCTCTATTCTTGTAGGAATGTGATTGCACAAATGATAGATTTTCTACTCTATCCTTCATGTCTCTTAATTGCATATTTTTCATCCTGTTGTTTCTCTTTGCTGCACTTTTTGGGTAATTTCATCAGTACTACTTTCTGCTCACTGATCAGTTTTTCAGCAACATTTAATCTGCTATTTAAGCCATTAATGATGGTTTTAATTTCAATAATTATATTTTATACTTGATTCTTTTTAAAATCTTCCTGTTCATTACCCATTGTAAGTACAAACAAAAAAACAAAAACCTCATTTTATATTCTATTTCTGATAATTTCAGGATTTTAAGTCTTTGTAACTCTAAATTTGTGGTTATTCTTGTCTATCATTGGGTCTTGTTTTCTTGAGTATGTGCCTTAGTTTAATCTGTGGGAAGCCAAGGAACCTAAATTATGGATGCTTTTTTTCAGATATGATTTGCATTTGCTGCTTCTCTGAGTAGGGTTGTACAAAATCCTTGGCACTGCATTAGTCTCCTTCAAGGAACCTGACTGAATGCCCTTGTCCTAGTTTCATCTTCCCCAACCTTGCTACTGTTTGCCTTCAGGGCAAACCCACCTTTTAAGCATCTTGCCTGATACTTCTTGTCCCTTCCCTGTTTTTGTTTCAGCTCAATTTTTTTTCCTGTGTTGAGTGTGGAAGTGTTAAGCCTTGAGATTTCACTTATGTAGTCTAACCCACCAATGAATTAAAAAGTCTGTCTTCTCCAGGATCTAGTGTTTTGTATTGAACTCTTTTGAGAGTATCTGTTCCACCATAGTGCCAAAGTGCAAGTCTACTTGGATTTATTTTTGCTATCTTATTTCATCCTATCTTTCTTTTTCTATGCTGTTTCTTTCCCACTTTTACCCGCTCCTGTCTTCTTTTTGGATTGGTTGAATTTTCTATTATATATTTTCCCTCTACTGATTTGAAATGTGAACATTCTATTACAAGTTCTTTTGATTACCCTTAAAATTTTAACAGACTTAAACATATAAAAATGGTAAATATCTGTACCCTCTTTCCAAACAAAGATGTTGAAATACATGAATTCTAAACAGATTCCTCTAGTCCTTTTTAATCTCCAAGTTGAATATTATTAGTATTTTATATAATTAATGTTTCTTTTGGCTTGTCCAAATGTTCAATCTTTTGGGGGTTGAGGGAGTGGTGAGGGCTCATCTTTTTTTCTTGCATCTCAGACATGCCTTGTATATAGTATTCTTTTTACCTTCTGATATTCTGTCTTTAGAACTGTGGATTTAGAACTGACTTCTCTTGGGTTGTATTAATACGTTCTTTTTTATCTTTGAAGATCTGTAGTTTTTATATGTCTAGCTGTAGATTTCTTTGTATCATGTTTGTGATTTAGGTTCTTTCTGAATCTGCAGATGTATATCTTTCATCAAATCTGTAATATTTTTAATATTAAAAATACTTTTCTGTTGTAAAATCTCTATGTAGAAAAGTACATAAACATAAATGGACATGTTAATGAATAATTATAAGCAACAGCTATGTATTTATCCAAGTCAAGATATAAAACATCAAATAATCAGAAAGTTCAGAGTTTTTCTTGAGGTTTCATTATGTAGGCATGATTTATTAAATCTTGAGTATGTGATTGAACTCAATCTCTAGCTGCCCTTCCCTCCCTGGACATCAGGCTTGCTCAAAGTCTCAACACCCTAATCATGTGGTTGATCTTTCTGATGTAGCCTACCTCCATCTTAAGTCATAAGCATAAGCTACCAAGGGGCCCACAATTAGTCACATCATTAGCCTACACTGTCAGGGGCCACCGTGAATAACAAGGCTTTCCTATTGTTACAATTTAGCCTACTGTCTAAAGCACTGGAAGGAGGAAGCCAGAGAGCCTAGCAGTCTCCATGAAGTGAGGAAACAGAGCTGCAAGTCTGGAGTCACTGTGGTGGCAAGAATTGACAGAGCAGAGTACTGGAAAGGAGAGGTTTGCGCAGATAGTTGCAGCAATCTGCAGAGAATACCTCTCAAGTCCTCAGTTGAGTACTGATTAGTATGTGCATGTGAAGAAATTACCTAATACTGGGAAAGGAACCACCTGAAAGGAGCAGAGGGACCAATCTCCTGGGCCTGGACAGGAACAGAAATATTTCATGTTATGACTAGCCAGAGTAGACAACCTCACAAATATGGAGAACAGGATAACAGAATAGAAGAATTTTGCCTTAGTGAGGTAACAATAGCTGTAGACCACATGCAGCTCTGGTTCCACCTAATAAACCTGTTAAAATGAGGAAGAACAAAACTCATGAATATTTGTAGAAAAACAGAAACATCCTTACCAACAAGGTAAAATTCACATCTGTAATACAATTTTTAAAATTACAAAGCATGCATAGAACAGAAAAGACAATCCGTAATGAGAAAACAATAGAAACAGATACAGAAGTGACATAGATAGCAGAACTAGTATACAAGAAAAGAAAATTATTATAAATAATATTCTATATGTTCAAGACAGTAGAGGAAGATTAAGCATATTAAGTAGAGACATATAATACATAAAAATAACGAAAATCAAACATCTTTTGTAACTTTTTTTGGTCTCTTTCATTTAGTTCTACTCTGATATTTGTTATTTCTTTCTCTCTACTAATTTTGGGGGATGTAGTTCAAGACAGTAGAGGAAGATTAAGCATATTAAGTAGAGACATATAATACATAAAAATAACAAAAATCAAACATCTTTTGTAACATTTTTTGGTCTCTTTCATTTAGTTCTACTCTGATCTTTGTTATTTCTTTCTCTCTACTAATTTTGGGGGATGTATTGTTCTTGTTTTTTAGTTTCTTGATGTGTAACATTAGGTTTTTTATTTGAGAACTTTCAAGTTTTTAAAGAAAGCACTCACTGCATTAAACTTCTCTCTTATAACTGCTTTTGCAGTATCCCATAGGTTTTGGAATGATGTGCTTCTATTTTCATTTGTTTCAAGACATTTTTTATTTCCTGCTTTATTTCTTCTTTGACCCTTTGGTTGTTCAGGAGCATGTTGTTTAATTTCCATGTATAATTTCCATGCATAGTTTCCAGAGTATCACTTATTGATTTCTAGTTTTATTCTCTTGTGGTCTAAAAAAATACTTAAGATTTCAGTCTTTTTACATTTGTTGAGACTTGATTTGTGGCCTATCATGTGATCGATCCTGGAGAACGTGTTTATGAGAAGAATGTATATTCTGCAGTTGTATGAAATTTTCTGTACATTTCTGTCAAGTCCATTTGGTCTAAAGTGTAGTTTAAATCTAATGTTTCTCTGCTGATATTTTGTATAGGTTATTTATCTAATGATGAGAGAGGGGTGTTGAAGTCCCCAACTATTATTGGGGACAAGAGGATTGTTATGTCCTCTTACTGAATTGATCCTTTAATCATTATAATGTAGAGGACTGATGGATCAGCTGTTGAGCCTGGAGCAAGCCTGCAAGGGTGCGGCTGGACCCAACAACGGGAGCGCCACCGCGCTTCCCAAGCGGCACACTTATCCAGTGCGCCACCGGGCCGGCCCCTCAGTCTTTTTACATTTGTTGAGACTTGATTTGTGGCCTATCATGTGATTGATCCTGGAGAACGTGTTTATGAGAAGAATGTATATTCTGCAGTTGTATGAAATTTTCTGTACATTTCTGTCAAGTCCATTTGGTCTAAAGTGTAGTTTAAATCTAATATTTCTCTGCTGATATTTTGTATAGGTTATTTATCTAATGATGAGAGAGGGGTGTTGAAGTCCCCAACTATTGGGGACAAGAGGATTGTTATGTCCTCTTACTGAATTGATCCTTTAATCATTATAATGTAGAGGACTGATGGATCAAGCCTGCAAGGGTGCGGCTGGACCCAACAGCTCTCTAGGGGCCTGCTTTGGGTCAAAACCCCTGCCTGAGTTGCTGTTGGTCAAGGAGCAGGTGTACCCTGGTGCAGCAAGTTCTGTCAGCTCAGTAGAGAGATGCCAGATCAGTTGTTGAGCCTGGAGCCAGCCTGCAAGGACACCGCAGGTCCCAGTGGCTCCCTGGGGGCCTGCTGTAGGAAGAGAAAGCTGCTACCCAGTCTGCTGTTGGTCAGGGAGTAGGTATACACTAGCACAGTAGGGTCTGGCAGCTCTAGAGGGCCATTGGATCAGCTGCTGAGGGAACAAGCCTGCAAGGAGTAAGCAGGATGCAGTGATTCTGGATAACCTCGAAGAGGAGGAACTACCACCAGGCTGGCCTTGGCTGGCATGGGCAGCTGTGAGCTTAGCAGGTCCATGGGTTGTGCAGGGCAGGTGCATGTGAATGTGGATGATTGCAGCCTACTGGTTTCCCCACTCAAGCGGGTCTGCCTGGTCACATAGAGGGAGGAGATGTTATGTGGGTTCTGATGCTGGGGTCTCAGTCTTTCTGTCTGCCCTAGGCTCCAGGCAGCCAGGGTCATTGTTCTGCTGGCACTTGTATGAACGTGGTAGAATATAGGTGGGGCCTCAGGATGGAGGGAATGAGTTTTACCAGGTCTGTGGCAGGGCACACTCTAGCTCTGTGGGTTGGGTTTCAAGATTGTGCTGTTCCGTAACCGCTTAGGGCAGGAAGGGAGGTTTCCTCCCCCTGAGCTTCTACTATGAGGCCATGCAGCTGCACAAACTCCCAGCTACTGTCCAGATGGGTTTGGGGCCTGAAAGGACTAGGGGACCCCTTTGTGGCAGGGATTGCTGGTGTTTGTGATGGCAGTGGAAATAGCCAGAATTTTTCCAACTTACCTTCTCTCCACCTGACTCAGCCAAACCCTGTGGTGAGGCAGAGGCTGGATACCTTGTTCTGCTCTCTATGGTGCTCTTCCCATCTTCTGTGCCCCACAAAGATTTTGTCACTCCCCTGGTACTCTGCTTCATATTTCTTCAGTTGCTCCAGTCAAAATATATTTCTTTGTTCATTGCTTTTTTGTTCTCTTTTTGTAAAGGGAGACAAGTGCCAGACAGCTCTAGTTGGTCATCTTGCTCCATCTCCTTTATTATTAACATTTGAATATTACTTTCAAATTTAGGAAAGCATTCTTGATATCACCTAATGAAATCTCATGAGCTTTCTGTTGTAATCTCATTAGTCAAGATATAAATTTGTGATTTTATTGCAAAGAAAAATATTGAAGTAATTGATGATTGTGAAGCCTGTTAATTTTATGTACAAAACAATAAACAGCTTTCAAATTATTGAATAGGGGAAGAGGTGGACAGTTAATATGAAAATTGAGATTGTGCATTAGCTCGATCATTTTATGATGAAATGTATTTTCTCTTTGAATCAACAAAGTGTAGTTATTTCTTTTGTGGCATTATTTCAGTAATAGTAACTGCTCAGAAGTTGGTACCTAGAAGTGGATGCCTGCAAAACAAAACCCCAGAATATATGGTATTTAAGCTTTTGGGCAGTGAGAAATCTGTTAGCAGAGGCTGGAATAATGGTGAGGAAACTGCTTTAAGAAGTTCTGTTATAAAACATTTGGTAAAACAGCTGCCTGCAGTACCTTGGAAAAGAGAAAATGTTCCTTGTGAACTTTTTGGCTTTGGCCTAGGATATCTCCAGACAAAATGTAGAAAGCGCCACCTGGTGTCACTTAACTGCATGAGATTAAAGTACTATAAAAAAGAAAGTTGAGCTTTAGGAAAAAAATAAATAAAAGCTCTCCAGTTTACAGGTTAAAGGTAACGAAGAGGTGGGAGCTACTAAATTGGAAAGTAACACTGTTGTCTTAACTCCAGCCTTTCCAGCTAACAAAATTCTCAAAGTAAGACATCAGCACAGGTCAAACATCAAATCAAGGCTGTGATTATCAGATCTTTTGTTAAGATCTCTGAGAGAGTTAAGTTGGTGCTGAGTAGATCTTCTCAAGTGGAAGAAAGCTTAAGTGTGTGGTCATACAGAAGCCTGATCCTGAAGTTGCAGTGAGAAAGTCTAGAGAAGTTTGTTGATACCACTTGTAGGTGTGGCTTTTGGGTGTGAAGTGGTCCATAATCAGACACAGAAAGCTCATAAGTTTTAAAGGGAGTGGTACAAACAAAAGTACCCAGTGCCTGGACTAAAAGATAGTTTAAGCTATAAAAATACTAACAACGATCATTTCTTTAGAAAGAATAAAGGAGGGTGATGGAAAAGGTGGACATCTGAGATAGTATAACCAAAAGCTGCAGAGAACAGTGAATCAGGAAAGCAACTCCCAGAAAGGGAGGGGTCTGTATTAGTCCATTTCTGTTGCTTATAACAAAATACCTTAAACTGGGTTATTTACACAGGAAATGAAATTTACAGTTTAGATCAATTGCATTAATGATCTCAATTCTCCCCCTCTCCTTATATCCATACCCCTTTACCATGTGACTTTACAGTTTTACTAAAAAAGCAAATTCTATTTCTTGGCTCACTGATTAGGAGTTTGGCCATGTGATGTTGCCAGTGGGATATTACATTTGAAAAAGCACTTATAATGTTTCCACTTCTTCCCTTGCTCCTTTTCCTCCTTCAGAAGAACATACCTAGGCTAGGCTGCTGAAGGATAAGATTCACAAAGCGGAGCTAAGTCACCCTGATTATTCTAGCCCACATCTTTCTTTCTCAGATGACCTACAACTAAATGCTAGGCATGTGACTGAGTCCAGCGGATCCCTGCGTAAATCAGTGACCCACAGACTTGAGATAAATAAGGTTAATAGTTGTATGCCCTTGAGGGTTTGTGATTGTCTGTTACACATCATTATGGTGAGATCTATGTTGTCATTGTTTATTTTGTAATGTCACAAAGATCTCTTATTAGTAAAATTTCAGTTCTGCTGTATTCTTGTTTTTATTTGCATTATATGTATTTCAATGCTTAGTTTCTTTGTAGAAATCTCTGTAACCCACTTCTCCATTTTCTGAGGATTTTTTTCATTAAAACTATATCCACTTAACTGTAACTGTAAAACTCAATTTGTCAAAATATACTGAAAGCCGGCAACCATCCACATTGTGGAACTCATCCTTATTCCTCAGAAGGTCTTTTACACTATATGTGTTTCAGGACCCTCTCATAAACGGCTGTGTGAGGTACCAGAGTTAAGCTATATATTATATATTAGTAAAGCTTAAGTGATTTTTTGAAAAAATAAATATAGATAGAAGTTTGTTTTTTTTTTTTAAAAAAGATGACCGGTAAGGGGATCTTAACCCTTGACTTGGTGTTGTCAGCACCACACTCAGCCAGTGAGCGAACTGGCCATCCCTATATGGGATCCGAACCCGGGGCCTTGGTGTTATCAACACCACACTCTCACGAGTGAGCCACGGGCCGGCCCCTAGATAGAAGTTTTGATATTTTATTTTCTGCACTCCAGTGGAACTTCTCCTTTGCTTTTTTACTATACATGCTGAAATATGTTTCCAGGTGCCTTTGCAGCCACGTGTGGACATGTGTTCCATTTCTGGCTAATGACAGGTAAGCATCTTCATTGGGAGGTGGGAGTTTCCAAGAAAGGTGTGTAATGGGGATATACTCAGCTAAAATGCCTTTTACCTTCTAGCCTTCTTCTTGCTTGGAACACTGGGACAATCACCAGAAAGACAAAAGCTACACATTAAGTATGGCAGGATTGAGTGATGTAAAGAGACTTGTTTCCCATGGCATTATTAAACCATCATATCAGCTCTGTACTACAAACTCCTAAGACTTCTTGTGTGAGATCAACAAACCTCTCAACATTTATGTCCCCTGTAAATCATATTTTTTGTTGTTTGCAGCCAAATGTTTTCTTAACTGATATAGTAATGTTGCACTCCCCTTTATGGAAACCACTGTTCTAGTTCATTAATGTAATGTTTCCAACATCATGGTTAGATAAGATCCAAGATATGGGGCATAGGGAATAAGTAATTTGATTAAATATAAACATTTTTGTTTATAAAATAAACATTATTTAAAAGATTAATAGAAAATCTAAATAAGTTCAAAATTGTTAAATTATCTTTATTTGTCATATTATTTTGATGACAGTATTACCTCCAAACTTTTCTGTTATATGGAATTTTTGTTATTATATATGGTACCTTCTACAATTCCTAGCTATTTAGAAGTAATTCCAATGGCAGAATATCATAATATATAGAGATGATGACAGGGCAAGAAGAAAAAATCAAAGATACAGTACCTAGTATTTATTTCCTTTTTTTTCTTCTTTTTGGTATTATTATTTACATTTTACCTTAAATAGGAGACAAGTTAATTACATATCTTACTTTGTCATTTGTGAAATGGAGAAGAGTAAACTTTTTGCTTTCTGATTTCAAAATCTTTTGTCTTTCTTAGAATATATATCCTATTAAAATGTGAAATTTGGTGATTTGTGTGTTTATGGAGTTAGTGGGTGACTAAAAGGCTCACATTCTTCTAAGAGTAGTCTAAACTGGAAAACAGAAAAAGTGGCTTATTCACAAAACAAAGCATATTCTAAATCATAGTATAATTGCACCTTTAATTTTGTCTTCCAAAAATTTATTAGAAAAGGAAAAATAACACTTCAAATCTTGGGAGTTTTAGGAAGAGAGAACAACACTCAAGGAGTTGGGAACAGAAACCAGAGACTCCCTTTAAGCTGCTCTTCTAAATCACAGTGGTTTTCTACACGCTTTTCATCATCTCTCCCACTATGCCCTTCGTCCCATCTCCCAAGTTTCTGTGCATCCTCTCTCACACAAAGAGGCTGGAAGACAAACTTCTGAAGTTAGAAGGTGAGTTGGGAACAGAAACCAGAGACTCCCTTTAAGCTGCTCTTCTAAATCACAGTGGTTTTCTACGCGCTTTTCATCATCTCTCCCACTATGCCCTTCGTCCCATCTCCCAAGTTTTTGTGCATCCTCTCTCACACAAAGAGGCTGGAAGACAAACTTCTGAAGTTAGAAGGTGATTATTTAAGGAGTTGGAAGTGACTACACCATGGAAGGATCTAACCATTCTTTACGGGAATGATATTTTTGTGTCTTCCTACACTTGAATTTTGACATTATTTTCTGTGAAACATTACAGCTGTTCAAGCCACAATTCCAAAAAGGTACGTGCTTGTTTAGATTTGTTATGTAATATATTATATTTATAAATAAAAGCAGACTTTTTCCTGGGGCTAGATATTTCCTTAATCATTCCAATCCACAGAATGAGATTAGAAATCTTCACTGGAGAAACTGCTTCTAAAGCGTAATGTCAAACAAGTATTAATAATGTAAACATATCAACTATATATTGGTAAATGATGAGAGATATGATAGATCATTAAAAATAAAAATTTCAGGGGGCTGGCCAGTTAGCTCAGTTGGTTAGAGCATAGTGCTGATAACACCAAGGTCCAGAGTTAGATCCCTGTACTGGCCAGCTGCCGAAAAATTTTTTTAAAAAATTAAAATTTCAAAAACAAATGCTCATGGCTCTTTTTTCTTTTTCTTTTTTTCTTTTTTTTTTTTGGCTTGAATAGGTTTTTCTACTTTTAAAAAAATTTTTGAGATAATTATAAACCTGCATACAATTGTAAAAAATAATACAGTGATTCACATTCCCCTTACCCAGTTCACACAATGATGATATTTTGCATAACTATGGTACAGTATCACAACTAGGGAACTGACGTTGATACTATCCACTGCCTTTATTCAGATATCACCAGTCGCCAGTTTTACATGCACTTATTTATATGTGTGTGTTAAATTTATGCAATTTTATTGCATGTATAGATTCATGTGACTATCACCACAGACAAGAGATCACAAGGATCCCTCCCTCTACCTTTTCAAAGCCACAGCCACCTTCCTTCTTGCCCATCCCCAACCCCAGCAACTGCTAATTCTGTTCTTCATCACTATAATTTTGTCACTTCAAGAGTGTTTTTTAATTGATGAATACACTATTTAATCATCTTAAATTGGCTTTTTTTTATTCAGCATAATTCCCTTGAGACCTTCCAAGTTGTATCAATAGTTCATTCCTTTTTCTTGCTTTGTAGTATTCCATGTATCGATTACCACAATTTATTCACCCATTAAAGAATATGTGGGTTGTTTCCAGCTTTGGGCTGTTTAGAATGAAGCCACTATGAATATTTGTGTATGTTTTTTTGTGCGAACATTTTCATTACTATCGGATGAAGAGCACAATTGCTGAGTTGTACAGTAAGCACGTTTAGTTTTGTAAGATACTGCTGAATTTTTCCAGAGAAGGAAGAGAGCACAACTTAGTACCACTTCATATTTCTACCTGCAATGTATGAGTGATCCAGTTTCTCCACATCCTTGCCCATACTTGATGTTATCACTTTTTTAAAAAAAAATGCTATCGATTCTGATAAACATGTACTGATATCTCACTGTGGTTTTTATTTCCATTTACCTAATAACAATGATATTGGACATCTTTGCATGAGCTTATTTGCCATCTACATGTCCTTTTCAGTGAAATGTCCATGTCCTTGGCCCATTTTATAATTGGATTGTTTCTTATACTATTGCGTTTCAAAAGCTCTTGGAACATTCTAGATACAAGTCCTTTATCAGAAATGTCTTGCAAATATTTTCTCCTGTTCTGTCATTGTCTTTCATCCTTTTCATTGGGTCTTTCACATAGCATACATTTTTTATTTTGATGAAGATCAGTTTATCATTTCTTCCTTTTAAGAATCATGCTTTTGATGTCAAGTATAAGAACACTGCCTACCTGTAAGTTCTGAAGATTTTCTCCTAAAAGTTTTGTAGTTTTGCATTTAAGTTCATGTTCTATTCTGAGTTAATTTTGGTATAAGGTGTAAGGTTAGTTCGAAGCCTATGGATGTCCAGTTGCTCCAACACCATTTACTGAAAGGCTTTCTTCAATTGAATTGCTTTTGAACCTTTGTCAACTATCAAATATGACTTAATATACTCATGAGGATAGTATATTTTTACCTCTTCTGATGATGTTCTTTCTTTTCTGAAGGACTCTGGATCCTATTTAATCTTCCTTTTTAGCAGGTAGTCCCACTGTTCAGGTGGAATGTGAGGGCTGGGTGGATGTGTATGCTCAGCTCCCCACCAAGTCCTGCCATCACCACCCTGGCAAAAGTAGAGCACTGTCTGACACTCATTGCAGATGGGTGAGGTGGCAGTTCAGCTCCTCTTCTGTCCCTGCCAGCACCTTCCTGGCAAAAGTGGGCACTGATTTGCATATCCTTGTTGCCTCCCAGTGGGTGGGTCCCTATGATACTAGGGGAAGGGACAAGGAAGTGGAGTGCTGAATAGGCCCATGTCCTACCAGCTTGTTCCATATTGTTGATACCCAGGTAGGAATGGAGGCTTAGACCCCTGCTGAACCCTGCTAACGTCACAGAAGGCATAATAGTTTCTAATGGCTACTTTAACAAATTACCACAAATTTGGTGGCTTAAAAAAAAGCAAACTATTCTCTCACAGTTCTGGAGGCCAGAAGTCTAAATCTGAGGTGTCAGCACGGCCACACTCCCTCCAAAGTCTCTAGGGAAGAATCCTTCCTTCCCTCTTCTAGCATATGGTGGCTCCAGGTGTTCCTTATTTTGTGGCTGCAAAACTCCAGTCTCTGCCTCTGTCTTCACATGGCCTTCTCCTCTTCTCCATGTGTCGGTCCTCTGTGCATCTCTTATAAGAACACTTGTGATTGGATTTAGGGCCCACTGGGATAATCCAGGATGATCTCATCTTGAGGTCCTTAATTACTTCTGCAAAGACTCTTTTTCCATATAAGGTCACATCCACAGGTTCCAGGGGTTTGACATGGACATATCTTTTGGGGGCACATTATTCCTACTATAGAAGGGAAACCACTGATCTTGGGTGGGGATGGAGGCTTAGCATCCTGCTGGTCCTTGGTCACAACAGGGATGGAGAGGGCAGTGATGCTCGGTAGTCACTAGCCTTCTTGCTGCCAGGTGGGGGTGGAAGGTCTTTGTCACTGGACTCCACTGATACTGTCTGTACCACCACCTGCTTTGCTGGGTGGAAAATAGAAAATTAGTTCCCTGCTTGGTTAGCCAGCATCACCTGGAAGGGTACTCAGAGTGCTGTCTGCTTCTGCCACATAGAAGATGGGAGATTAGCTCCTTGCTGAGCCTTCCTGACACCTTAGAGTGGGGGTGTCAGAGCACCACTGACTGCTTCTGTGGGATGGGGGTAGGGTTTGGTAGAAGAGAATCTACCTGCTCTGTCCCACTAAAACCATGGGTGGGGTGGGGATGGCTTTTAGGTTGTTGTTTGGCTGTGTAGGGTGGGTAATGTCATGAAGTTTTTTTGTTCTGTTAGGCTGCGCTTTTCCTGGTCCTGTGCCTTTTTTCCTGAAGCTTATTTTATTCTTTTTTTAGTTACTTGCCTGTTAGTAGTTCCTGGTTAGAGGCTTCTGCAGTGCCCTGTCTGGGATCTATGGGAGGCAATAAGGAAACCCAGAGAACTTGGTGAAGGTCATTCCTTAAGTCCTAAGGTCCCCAGACAATTTGCTGTCTTCTTTCCACCTATGCTTGAGTTCCAATGCTTGATTGTTGTGTTATGTGTAGGGTCTTTTAGTTGAAGGAGGAAAGACGAGGGAGAAATGGGCTACTACATTTTGGCCACAACCAGAAACTGATTTATGACTCATTCAATTTCAACTTCAAAATGTCAGGCTGGCCAGTTAGCTCAGCTGGTTAGAGCACCATGGTCATATTACACCATGGTCATAGGTTCAGATCTCCATGCTGGCCAGCCGCAAAAGAAAAAAAAAAATGCAAAATGTCATTGGTCACACATTTCAGTGGAATTCTTTTCAATTTTTAAGTTCATGTTCCTACAATTCTCAATTTAAGCAGTAAGTGAAGGAAAAATGATTTAAAATGTTTTTTAATCTTTAATTAATGCTGACATGTGACTGTATCTGTTTTCTTATTGATTCTAATGCAGAACCTTTTCTAGTGACAAAAGCAAAAGATAAAAGTGTATTAATAACACATGCTATTAAACATTCTTACATGAGATTAAAAACTATATTTAATGATGTTATCTTGTTCAACTACGAGTTCTTATTTTCACAGGTTCTTCAGTAATGTGTACAAGAATACTGTACAGAATAGTTTAACAGTATTTATGCATGTTGACTTAGAAGTAAACTGCAATAATTACTACACATGATTTTATAGCAGAATGGCCTCATTTCTTCTTTTGGAATGATGAATGACCATTATGATGACATCCACGTACTGATGGAGTTTTGTATGCCTTTATTCCATCTTTTGCATTGAGGACAAAGCTTACTAAGTTGGAAGGCATGGTTTTTTCAATTATTGATGGGGACAATTTTCCTTTCATGTCTGTCTGGACAAACATCACTAGTTTGGAATATGCTGGGTTTCTGTAAGCAAAGGAAGAGTTAAAAAAGATAAAGAATTTTAAGATTTACCTATTGAATTTACAGGTTTATGGAAAGCAGGATTCTTGTCTTATTCACTGTTGATTCCCTCCATAGGGCTTACGATAGGATAAATAGTTACGAAGGAAGGAAGGAAAAAGAAAGAGATTGAGTAATTTACAGACTCATCCTTACAAATAAAAATTTTACAAAAAATATCAGATAGAATATATCTTAAAATCTTTAGTGTTAGACACCTTTTCCTTTTTGTCATTTTACTGACTTTTAAAATTATATAAGTAATGTATGCTTACTATGAAAATTTAAGCAATACAGAATTTTCATAAAGAGGTTTATCCCTCCCTTATTCTGTTCCCCAGAGGTAATCACTGTTTATAGTTTTAACTGTATCTTAGACAGTTGTCTATGTATATAAAAAGAGAGCATACATATGTACATTTATGCATATGTATTCCACATACATCAATACACAATTTTGTTTGTTTTTTAAAAAATGAGATGTTTATTTTTCTGCAACTAGTTTTATTTTCCTCTTAATAGGATATCATGTACTTCCTTCTGTGTCTTTAAATACAGATCTGCTTAATTGTTTTTCATGGCCACATATAGTATTTCACACTCTATTTAACAGTCCTTTTATCGACTATCATTTAGGTTGGAAGGAGAATACAATTTTACCAAATTCTTTTAGAGGGTATGAAGACCACTGCTCCCAACCAATAGCATGAGTGCCCATTTTCCAATATCCTTCTCTATGCAGTTTAGACTATTTTCACAGATCTCAAATGGCTGGATTGAGAATACTTACTAGAAGTTTGTTTGGTCTTAAATCTCTATTTGAGTTTACTATGGCTTTACACACATAGAAAGCCTTTCCAGTATTTACTAGAGTGTACTTTTACTACTGATAATGTGTTTTATAAGTGTCCTGCATGGCTTGTTTACAAATGTTGGTTGTCCAGAATGTTGGGCTGCATGGAAAGAGAAGGTACGAAAGACTCATTTTTTTGTCAGCATCTTTCTCTCCAACTATGAATGAGACTATATCTTTAACCTAGCAAGATGCGAAGTGGAGTTCCTACTCTAGATAGGATATCTAGATTAAAGCTTTTGTCCCATACTTTTTGCAGTGCAAAGGAAGAGTTGACAAGGTGCAAGAAGGGGCCTTGGCCTGTGAAGCATACTTTAGGATGCATAACTTCTCAGCTGGAGTCCCTGACAGCAACTGATTTACCTCACTGATTTGGAGCAGTAGTCCTTTGTTTTGTTCCCTCCTGCTATGAAGAATAAAGTCTTGGCCATAGATTCAAATTTGACAAATGGGTAGAAAGACCACACATTGTTATTATAATTATTATTATCATCCACACCAATGATCCTATCCATTAATGCAAACAATTGTGAGGGATCTTTTAGTTTGCTCATTCAGTAGAGAAAACATTAAGGAATATGGGTCTAAAATTTAATTTTATTTGGTTATCTTCACATACATATTGTATTTCTTGTATTGAGAGGCTTATATCTAACCAATATAAAGTTTTACACTTAATCTACGTGCCAATATCTTTTACTTAATAAACCATTTAATAAAAATTAAAACTTAAGGAATTTGTGAAATGATATACATTAAATTAGAGTACATGCTTTTACAGAATATGTGTATTCTATGTTGCCATCTTATCCCTAGTCTGACTACCTGTAGGCAGTGACTCATCTCTGATTTCTCCAGGTTTTCTCTTATCTAAATATACCTATTGGGTTTCCCTTCTGTAGGTATCTGCTTTCAGTAGGTAGTCCCCTGGAGATAATTCATTCAAGGTAAAGCAATCATTGCGGGTAAATGCAAGTGTGTTGTAATTCTAGGAAAATTTATCTATCTATTTATTTGTTTGTTTATTTATTTGTTTGTTTATGGCAGCTGGTTGGTAAGGGGTAAATGATGTTTACCCCTTCATTTACCATGTTTGGTAAATGATCCAAACATTTTTAATTCACAAAAATTCCTTAATTTATAGAAGTGACTCTAATGGGGAAATACAAAACATCAGGGAAAGTTTAACTGTGGGAAAATGTTTGGGTATGTTTGACTATTTCCAGAAACTTCAAATCACACTTTATAGAAAATTATCTATTCTCATTATACTTAATATAAAAACAATTATAAAAAGTTATATTAAAAATGCACTTAGGGTCAGTTTTTTTCACAACAGAATATGCTGGTACATATTTCTACTGATGAGCCAGGAATCCTGCATTAATTCACAAATTGAACTAAAAAAGCTGTTAAAATAAAAAATGTAAATAAAACTTACTCTCTCAGTGGTGAACATACATAGCCACAAGGATGGTTATAACCACGGATATAATTTGAAGATGGAGGATATTCTGGAAAAACCACACTGTTAGCTAAGTGATTAAAAAAAAAAATTATTCCACAAAGATGAAAAATTCCATTTCCAGTAACATATTTAAAAAATTGTATGACATAGCATTTAATTTAAATTAGTTATCAGCATTAACATTAGTTTTAAACATGTGTATGTATGTTTGCACATATGAATGTGCACACAAGCCAAAATTGAGAAAATACCAATATGAGCAGTATTGTCCTATCAAACTTTTTCCCACTAGTATTTAAAAAGATGCTGTTACATTTTTGTATACAATCAAAATTGTTAAAAGTATCATTTAGTTACTTTCTGAGATTTGAAGCAAAAGAAATCACAAAGGAAAAGACTTCTATTAGGGTTATGGGTTCATGGATTTTTTTGTTAATCATATTTTTTAAAAAATAAAATATTTGAAGTGGTTAGATGGTCTGTCAATAAAGATAATTTAAAATGCCTTCTTCTGCCAATGCCCTGTAGCTAACTTCAAAGTTCAGCTAAAAATGAGTAGTTTATTTAGGAATTATGCAGCATAAAATCTGTATTGCATGTGGATGCAGAGGGAACTGATTTGATTATGACCGAATTCATGATAATTATATATACTCTTTCAAAAATATTTTTAAAAATATATTTGTTTATTTTGTGTAACTGAATCCTGCTCATGTCAGACAAGATGGATTTTCCTATGTGAGTTTAACATATGTTGGAAATACAATGTTAAACACTAGTTTAGGAGACTAATGTGGTTGAGTGAATTTTCTATTTTTTATGGCCTGTATCATTATCTTAACAGAGCCTATTATGTTGGCATGATGGTACTGCCAGAAGTGATATTAAAATATTTTTTCTGTTTAAAATATGGAGATTATACTTGTCTTCAAAAAAAACTTGTTATAGTCTACAAACACGTATGAGTCTTTTAGGAGGCATATAGTATGGTAGTTAGCTCTTATTGTGGAAAATCAGAAAGACACGCGTTTTAATTCTGGTTCAGCTTATAGCTATGTAACTTAATTTCTTAAGTGCTTGATTTCTGTGAGCTTCAGTTTCCTCATTAGTGAGATAATGCATACAAAATATTTAGCTCAAAATGAGGTGCTGAGTAAGAAAGAAAGAAAGAAAGAAAGAGAGAGAGAGAGAGAGAGAGAGAGAGAGAGAGAGAGAGAGAGAGAGAGAGA
>NW_007728328.1:182502-186657 GCF_000696425.1 Galeopterus variegatus
AGAAAGAAAGAAAGAAAGAAAGAAAGAAAAAAAGAAAGAAAGAAAGAAAGAAAGAAAGAGAAAAAGAAAGAAAGGAAGGAAAGAAAGAAACATAAAGAAGAAAACTATGAATATTCTTTGAAAATTCATTCAATGGGAATTTCTCGTAACAAATTCAGTGGTGATTTGTACACCGAATGACTGATTACCTCTAGTTGTTGATTTGAACCTCTTTCTTTTTTATCTTCCCTATGACCATGAATATTGAATAATGAGTGAGAAATGGTCTGCTTAATTGTCCCTATCCCCAAATAGCTTATAGTAGGGGAAACTATTCAGATAAGAATGGTGAGATTAAATCAAATTATAGAGAAACAGGACTCTATGCCACTGGTCCACCAAAGCCCCTTCACCATGAGTTATCTTGTCTAAGTCCAAAGATCCTTACAGTATGAAATGCTATGTTTTGAGTTAATAATGTAAGTTAGGTAATAGTTATACATGTGCATTTTACAGAGTGAACATGTGGTGAGGGGGATCTGGGGATATACCAAAATCTCCAGTTTCTCAAAGAAATATAAGCACATTTATCTAAAGACCCGTCTAGCAGAAAGTTCTTTAATAGTTTTATCAGTTACTAAATATGCTCATTCTAAGCAATTCAAATATAAAACTACATCCAAAAATTTTGTTTCTTAGGATTTTAAAAATGTATACCTTATGGTTTTAGCATACAAGTATCTATCTATACTTAATGCTATGGGGTATATGCTGCAAAAGTCCAAGAGATGCCATAATCATTTATTAGTCTATAAATGGCACTTACAGAGTTGGGTAAAATATCAGGCATGTCTACATGATACATGTACTTGTTGGTCCCACTGAGTAAATACAAAAATAAAGGAAATAATTGAAAATATAGTATCTTCCAAACTGTGAACTAAAGGGAAAAAATTTATTAATGACTCATAGTAATTCCAAAATGTGGGCAAGATATTTCAACTTACAACTGATAATGTCCATATTCCCTTCACAGCGTTTAATGTATACTAAGTCGATAAAGTCTCGAGGGGAAATTGAGCCCAAGGCAAAACTTTGTGTAATGGAATGACATATGCATGTGTCCTGCAACAAATCAAACCATAAAGATTGCAACAATTATTTAATATCTATTCTTCATATTGTTCCTCAAAGAATTTCATTGTACAAGATTGGCTTCTACTTGGAAAAAGCGGGGCTTTGAAGTTTTAAGAGCAAATCTGCTTGCATTTTCAGTGTTAAAGGAGGATTAGATCTATAATTATAAGTGTAGGAAATTCGGCAAGTAATCTTGAGATCACTTACTCTTTCAATTTTTAGATGGAGAAATCAAAGCCTAACATTAAATCACATACACAACTAGATATAAGTGCAGAACTAGAGCCCAGGTTTCTCGATTCCCAGTACAGTACTATTTCTAGTATTCCACATTGGCTCGGTAATATAGTCTGAAAAGTACATTGATTTAGCACCCTGTTGTGTAAGGCCTAAAATTAAAAACCAATATTAGGTGATGCCCTAACACCTGGTGAAACTGGGAAGGACCTGAATGGCTTAACTGCAAGTTCGTCTCCCTCTGTTCCTGCAGATAATATCCACTAGTCAAACAACTCTCCTTAACAACAGAACGAGCACAGTTACTACTTATCGCTGTTTAGTGTGTTGCAGTTCCCTGCTGGCCCGAGAAATTATTCAAACAAGTCAATCACCTCCTCCTGCAGGAACTGGCGCTCACCCCTTCCTCTTAATAGTACAAAACCTGTCTCCCAGAACCCTGGTTATTCACTCTGTTCCCATGTTGTCCTGTATGACACTGTGTGTCCTCCTCCCCTGGTCTGTGATTAATGATGAGTAAACTGCTGTCAATCTCACTTGTCCAGTGTCAGGTATTGTGCCATCCTTGTAACTGGAGAGCTAGAATCCCTCCCTCACCAGTGGGGTGAATAGGAGGTGATTAAACACACCCAAACTGCTGTCAATCTCACTTGTCCAGTGTCAGGTATTGTGCCATCCTTGTAACTGGAGAGCGAGAATCCCTCCCTCACCAGTGGGGTGAATAGGAGGTGATTAAACACACCCCTGGAGATGAATACTATAAATATTAATAGGAAGATAAAGTTAATTCTTCTTACAATATAATGTTATTCAGAGATACTGTGGTATACTGAAAAAGGCATGGAATTTGAAATCAGGAGACCAGGTACACATCCTGGTTCTATCACATATGGCTGTGGTCAGGGGTAGGTCACATAATCTCTCTGAATCTGTTTTTTTGATGCCAAGTCTAGTATTTTTTCCATTGTAACAGCTGACTTGCAACAACAGCAGAAAAAAATGCTAATGGAAGTGTATGATTACATACAGTGATAAATGAAATTAGTCCAGTGTTTAACTTTTCCTTTGTGATGCATAATATTTCTCAGACTAAATGTTCAAATCCCAAGAAGGCCATGGACATGTGTTTTTTGTGGATAGGAACTTCAGGGCTTCTGTACTGAATGGACCTGATTTACTTCCTGGGCTTTTCTACAACCTCTCTTTCCTCTCAAACTTTAAGATCAATTTAGTAAAAGTGGGTAAAATTATGGAATTCTAAATAAATGACAAAGTGATGGTAGATATGTGGGGCATGTGTTTATTTTTGTTTTGATGAGTGGAATGTGGGTTGGAGACTCAAACCAAAGACCCAGTGATCTGGAATTTTATAAATACAATCATTTGTGAAAACCATAAAAATTAATTTTATTCTACTTCTACCACCTTTTTCTAATAGTTATTATTAGCCAAAAACCT
Source organism: Galeopterus variegatus (assembly GCF_000696425.1). Lineage (NCBI taxonomy): Eukaryota > Metazoa > Chordata > Mammalia > Dermoptera > Cynocephalidae > Galeopterus > Galeopterus variegatus. Next base: position 185,314 of record NW_007728328.1, read on the forward strand.
AGAGACTTATTTTTTAAAAACAGCTTACTGAGGTAAAATTTACATACCATAAATTCACCTGTTTTAGCTATACAGTTCGATGAGTTTTCTAAAGTAAATTTATTTAGTTGTGCAACCTTCACCACAATCCTAAAACTGAACACTCATCTTTGATTCCTCTTTCTCTGCACCAGTAAGTCCTATAGACTGTACCTTCAAATGCGTCTCTGGGTCCTCTGATTTATCTCCCTCTCCACTGCTACCACCCTAGCACAAACCAGCACAGTGTCTCATTTGTATTACTATAATAGCCTCCTAACTGTTCTTGCTGATTTCATTCTTGCCCCCTTACAATCCATTCTCCTTTCAGCTGTTGTCTTATAAGTGTAAAGCACTTTCTGCCTAAAAGATTCCAATGGCTTCCCACTGAATTTAGAATAAAACTTCTCCCCAAGACCTATGAGACTCATACAGAATCGGATCCCAGCATAAACTCTCCAACTTCACCTCTTACTGCTCTTCTTGTTCTTTATGTTAAAACCCCACAGATCTTGTTCCTCTCTTCATTAAACATGGCCAAACTCTCAGCAGCCTAAAGGCGTCTGCGCTTGCTTTCCCTCTTCTGCCATCCTCTCCAGATCTCTGCATGTCTAGCTCCCTCACATCCATTTTGTTATTCAGATTCTACTCAAATGTGTCTCACTCAGAGATGCCTTTCCTGACTAGCTATAAATTAGCTGCTCCCAGTCATGGTCATTGCCTGTACTGTTATCCTCAGAGATGCCTTTCCTGACTAGCTATAAATTAGCTGCTCCCAGTCATGGTCATTGCCTGTACATCCGTCACTTAATACTTATTCTTATCAATCTTAGCCTTCATAATACTTATCATTATTTGATATTATCTTGTTTTTTAAAAATTGTTTACTTGTTTATTATGTCTTTTCTGTCTAGAATGTAAGCTCTGTGAAATCAGGTACATTTTGTCTTGTTTCCATATGTATCTCAAGTGTCTGAAATAGTACATACTTCACTCAAAAAAAGGTGTTCAAAAAGTATATATAGAATGAATTAGTCAAAAGAACATAAATATCTGTCTGAAGAGGGGTTGGAATAAAGTCAGGTTTATTCCACAAACAGATTCATAAGGGGGGGAAGTACAAACAATAACAGAAATGAACAAATTTTAATACATTACATTAAGAGAGAATTATCTTCCAAAGGTGATTAATTTTTGTAGTGATCTTAATGAATGAGAGATCCATAGTGTGTTGTACCAAAGATAAGAATCTTTATCCCACTTCTTTTTCCTTGTTTTTGCCTCTTTTAACCATGTATCATTGTTAATCAGGAGACCAGGTACACA